>NW_010536903.1:0-88977 GCF_000687285.1 Phaethon lepturus | reverse complement strand
GTTTCTGTGATATCTGTGATATCTGTGAAATATTCCAGCTTTATTCACTCTTCATTTCAGAAAACATTCATAGAATCATAGAATCATTCAGGTTGGAAAAGACCTTTAAGATCATCAAGTCCACCCATAAACCTAACACTGCCAAGTCCACTAGTAAACCACATCCCTAAGCACCACATCTACACATCTTTTAAATACCTTCAGGGATGGTGACACAACTGCTTCCCTAGGCAGCCTGGTCCAATGCTTGACAACCCTAACAGATAATCTAAACTTCCCCTGGTACAACTTGAGGCCATTTCCTTTTGTCCTATCGCTTGTTACTTGGGAGAAGAGACCAACAGCCACCTCGTTACAACCTCCTTTCAGGTAGTTGTAGAGAGCAATGAGGTCTACCCTCAGTCTCCTCCAGATTAAACAACCGCAGTTCCCTCAGCTGCTCCTCATAAGACTTGTTCTCCAGACCCCTCATCAGCTTTGTTGCCCTTCTCTGGAGATGCTCCAGCAACTCAAGGTCTTTCTTGTAGTGAAAGGCCCAAAACTGAACACAATATTCAGCAGTGCCAAGTACAGGGGCACAATCACTTCCCTACTCCTGCTGGCCACACTAGTTCTGATACAAGCCAGGATGCTATCAGCCATCTTGGCCAGCTGGGCACACTGATGGATCATATTCAGCAGAAATGAATGTCAACCAACACCCCAAGGTCCTTTTCCACCAGGCAACCTTTCCAGGCACTCTTCCCCGAGCCTGTAGCCTTGCATGTAGGTTGTTGTGACCGAAGTGCAGGACCTGGCACTTGGCCTTGTTCAACCTCATACAACTGGCCCTGGCCCATCGATCCAGCTTGTCTGGATCCCTCTGCAGAGCCCTCCTATCCTCAAGCAGATCAACACTCCTGTCCAGCTTGGTGTCTGCAAACTTACTGAGGGTGGACTCAATCCCCTCGCCCAGATCATTCATAAAGATATTAAACAGAACTGCCAGCTAGACTTAACTGCATTCACCACAAGTCTTTGGGCTCGGCCATCCAGCCAGTTTTTCACCCAGAGAAGAGTACACTTGTCTAAGCCACGAGCAGACAGTTTCTCCAGGAGAAAGCTGTGGGAAACCATTATGAAAGACTTTACTAAACTCTAGGTAGACCACATCCACAGCCTTTCCCTCATCCGCTAAGAAGTTCACCTTGTCATAGAAGGAAATCATATTGGGCAAGCAGGACCTGCCTTTCATAAACCCATGTTGACTGGGCCTGATCGCCTGGTTGTCCTGTATGTGCTGTGTGATGGCACTCAAGATGATCTGCTCCATAATCTTCCCCTGCACCAAGGTCAGACTAACAGGCCTGTAGTTCCCTGGATCTTCTTTCCAGCCCTTGTTGTCATTGGGCATCACATTTGTTAAATTCCAGTCAACTGGAACCTCCCTGGTTAGCCAGGGCAGCTGAAAAATGATTGAAAGTGGCTTGGTGAACACTTTCACCAGCTTCCTCAGTTCCCTTGGGTGGATCCCATCCAGCCCCATAGACTTGCGTGTATCTAAGTGATGTAACAGGTCACTAATCATTTCCCTTTGGATTATGGGAGCTTCATTCTGCTCCCTGTCCTGGTCTTACTGCTCAAGGGAGCTTGGTACCCCAAGAACAAGTGGTCTTACTGTTGAAGACTGAGGCAAAGGAGGCATTAAGTACCTCAGCCTTTTCCTCATCCTTTGTCACTACATTTCTCCCCCACACCCAATAAAGGATTGAGATTCTCCTTAGCCCTCCTTTTGATGCTCATGTGTTTACAGAAACATTTTTTATTGTCTTTTACGGCAGTAGCCAGATTAAGTTCTAGCTGGGCTTTGGTCCTTCTAATTTTCTCCCTGCATAACCTCACAACATCCTTGTAGCCTTCCTGAGTTGCCTGCCCCTTCTTCCAAAGGTCATAAACTTTCCTTTTTTTCCCTGAGTTCCAGACAAAGTTCTCTGCTCAGCCAGGCTGGTCTTCTTCCCCACTGGCTCATCTTTCAGCACATGGGGACAGCCTGCTCCTGTGCCTTTGAGATTTCCTTCTTGAAGAATGTCCAGCCTTTCTGGACTCCTTTGCGCCTTCAGGACTGTCTCCCAAGGGACTCTGTCAACCAGTCTCCTAAGTAGGCCAAGGTCTGCTCTCTGGACATTCAAGGTAACAGTTCTGCTGGTGTCCCTCCTTACTTCTCTAAGAATTGAAAACTCTATCAATTTGTGATTGCTGTGCCCAAGACTGCCTCCAACCATCATATTACCCATAAGTCCTTCTCTGTTCACAAACAACAGGTCCAGCGGGACACCTCCCCTGGTAGGCTCACTCACGAGCTGCATCAGGAAGTTATCTTCCACACACCCCAGGAACCTCCTAGGCTGTTTCCTCTCCGCTGTATTGTATTTTCAGCAGACATCTGGTAAGTTGAAATCCCCCACAAGAACAAACCAACCATCATATTACCCATAAGTCCTTCTCTGTTCACAAACAACAGGTCCAGCGGGACACCTCCCCTGGTAGGCTCACTCACGAGCTGCATCAGGAAGTTATCTTCCACACACCCCAGGAACCTCCTAGGCTGTTTCCTCTCCGCTGTATTGTATTTTCAGCAGACATCTGGTAAGTTGAAATCCCCCACAAGAACAAAGGATAGTGATCATGAGACTTCTCCCAGCTGCTTATAGAATATTTTGTCTGCCTCTTCATCCTGGCTGGGTGGTCTATAACAGACTCCCACCATGCCATCATCCTTGTTGGCCTTCCCCCTGAGCCTTACCCATAAACACTCAAGCCTATTGTCACCATCATTAAGCTCTAAACAATTAAAACACTCCCTAACATACAAGGCTACCCCACTGCCTCACCTTCCTTGCTTATCTCTTCTGAAGAGTTTATAGCCATCCATTGCAGCACTCCAGTTGTGTGAGCCATCCCACTATGTTTCCATGATGTCATTTATATATAGTTCTCTCACTGCACAATGGCTTCCAGCTCCTCCTGTTTGTTGCCCATGTTGCATGCATTGGTGTAGATATACTTAGCTGTGCTACTGATCCCACCACCTTTTTGCAGAAAGAAGCCCTAATTCGTATGTGACCATTCTCAGGCTCTTCTGTGGCTTCTGACACATCAATAACCCTTGTGCCTTTGCTGCTGCATGGATCTCCATCCCCTACCTCCTCTGAGATGCAGACCAAAGGACCTTGCGAGCACACCATCCCTCAAACACTGACATGCTCCCCCCAGGCTTATCTCTAGCGAACTTCAAATCTAGTTTAAAGCTCTTTCAGTGAGCCCTGCTAACTCCTGTGCAAAGATCCTTTTCCCTCTTTGAGACAGGTGTGCCCCATCTGTTGCCAGCAGGCCTGGTGTCATATAAACCGACCCATGATCAAAAACCCCAAATTCTGCCAGTGACACCACGCTGGGAAACAGGTATTGATCTGCTGCCTTTTCCTGTTTCTTCCCTCGTCATTTCCTGCAACTGGAAGGGTAGAAGAAAACACTACTTGTGCTCCTGATCCCTTAACCAGTCATCCCAAGGCCCTGTATCAAGTCAACTGTATCCAATATTCAGGACACACTGCATCAGCTAAAGGTAAATACTAAAAATAATAAGCTCGTTACTAAAAGCCATTATGGAACACTTTACTGACTCACTAGCCATACTATTACTTGGAATGGATGTTAATGCTGCCCAATCAGGACAACAAGGCTTAATGTACTTAATGTAGTTCATTGGAACATGGTAGTTGAAATGAGTTTTTAAAAAAAATCTTCATAGCACTGTTGAATACATTGAATATATGAATGGATCATATTCTTCACAAAGTACTATTTCAGTTCATAGCAGACAGCTTTTTGTGCAGTCATGTAGTGACAGAGCAATTTTTCATCTTGTAGTGATGGGTAAAGCTTTTTAAAGGGGTATATACAAAATCTGCAGCCTGCCTGCTAGCCTTGGGGAATCATTCAATGCAGCAATTTGAGTAAGGTCAACAAATCTTATGGTAGCTTCTAATGATAAAAAAACCTCAAACCTAAAAACCTTCTCCAAGGTTTTCCTCAAAAACCCTTCTTTCACAAACCTTTGTCTAAATCCAAATAGATAATGCAATATGGAATTCCTTCCTTCCTTCCCTTTCCAGCTGAACCATACTGCACTCAGCAGGTGGACAACTGGTTTCACTCAACACACTGGTTTAATGCAAGACAGTAATTTCTTTTCATACTATAACACTACAAAAAAAAACCTTAAAGGGTATGGCTATCCTTTCTGTGCAGTGCTCTCATTTTCTGTTTCGCAGCATGCAAAACCTATGTTCTCACTTTCTGTCACTCAGAATCCTTCAATTAATTTTTCAATTAACACTTTTTTTTTTTTGCAAATGCTACAAACCCAATTATTACACATTTGCCTGGGAACTGCACAACTGTGAAAAAGGATACCATTTTTCTTTGCTTAATTTAATCAACAATATTCATTTCTCTAACTGCACAGGAAGAAATAAACCACACAGAAGTTGAGAATTGCCTAGGCTACAATTTTATTAATTTAGCTTACTTGGGAATTATCTGGCAATG
Organism: Phaethon lepturus; assembly: GCF_000687285.1. Classification (NCBI taxonomy): domain Eukaryota; kingdom Metazoa; phylum Chordata; class Aves; order Phaethontiformes; family Phaethontidae; genus Phaethon; species Phaethon lepturus. The sequence goes on along the minus strand of NW_010536903.1, from coordinate 84,387 downwards.
ACTCATTCAATGCTGACCATAATTTCTTTTTCAGCTATTTCCACAACGAAATCCACACCCTTGCACAGCTGTATTTACTGTAAGGTTAACTCCCTCTTTTCACATGAGGGAAAGTACCTGGGAAAGTAATACTGTCTTGTGAGTGGACCAGATATTATGAGTTTCAATCGTGTTCCCCAACCTCTTTAGAGCTGTCAGCCTCTAAATTCCTCTTCAGCTGTGGTTCATGAGGAATAATTAGATTTACTTAGCAGTAAAAAGTATTAGCAATTAATTTGGTTCTCTCTCTCCCACTCCTAGTCATTTTGTTATAGTCGTTCTTTTTATATTCTTTCAAATAAAATTACATACCATCTCCCCAAGTAGAGGAGCTCTATTATCTAACATTAAAAGTTCTTTCTAAGCAATGATTGATTCTCCTTTCTCATGTAAAAAGTATACCCTTTTTCTGATTTACAGATTTTTGACATTGTCAACCCTGTGTGGCCTAATGGCCCTTTGTCATTTTGGGTTGGAAGTTATCCCAGAAAACATGTCCAAAATCCATTTGAATGTTCTCCCAATTCAGATATTCTTACTCAGTAACACTGCCTGTAGCAAGTCTCACTTAACCTTCACCTCTTTTTCCCACTTTGGTGAGAAAAAACACCTCTGCACAGAAAGCAGATGTACAGTATGAGTGCGAATGCTGCAGTCTGGGAATATCCCTGTCCATTCTTCTGCCTGCCCTTGCAGCTTTGTGAGCATTGTGCTTTGGTAAGCATTTTCTTCTTTTACAGTCACTACCAGGTTACTTCTTCCTTTCAGGAAGGAAATCCACTCAGTCACTTACCTGTCAAAGAACCTACTCACATTAGTTACCCAAATTGCATCCTTGTTGGCTGCTCAGAGACTGGATTTGTTTTTTCCAGTTGGGAGTGGGGAAGGGTATGAAGTTGAAGCAGAGGTGACGTGCGTTGAAGCAATGACAAGCAGCACACTAGTGTTTGATAATATCACAACTTTAAGTCTGTTAGCATTGAACAACTATTAGATTGTTAGGTACTGGTAGTAACAACCTCCATATTACTTGTCCTTACTTGCTCTGAGCTGTTTGGCACCTTTCCTTCTACCTTCTTTCTCATTCCTGACCTTTCTCTCACCCGCAAGTGATCCTTTCCAGTGCTGATAGAATTAAATTTGTGATTCCCCGTAATTCCCACTGCCTGTGGGCCTCCTCACCCTCTACAAGAACATTCCCAAGCAGAACAAAGCACCTCTCCACCTAAAACATTCACAAATCCACTGGTTGTCCCCGAAACAATCCAAATGCTGTTCTGTACAGGCCCCAGCAGACCCCAAATAACACATCAAATTATATCCATAGAGAAAACTTTGGGTCCAGGACTGATATAATCACTAATCATTTCAAAGGCTTCTGGTTTATTCTCAGGTCTACCGGATGTTTACCACATTCCCCAGCTTAACTCTTAAAGGAGTTGCTACTTCTCTTTCTCTCCAGAAATACTTATGCTTTTGAAGTGCTGGGTTATTCAAGCTTTGTAAAGTTTTTACTCCCTCAAGAGATTTTAATTTTATATTCAGGGAGATTCCAGTCTTGACAGTAAGCCTCCAGGTTCTGGATGCAAATTTTCACACAGGAACATGCCATATAAAGGATCATGTATGCAAAATGAAGAGGTAAATTACAAAAATTCAGATTCATATGGATGGAACAAAAAGAATGCAATCCCATTCAGAAGAATGGTTTTCCCCAAATGTATTGGGTGTGCATGGCAAGGTTTTGGTAGTGGGACATGCTACAGGGGTGGGTTCTGTAAGAAGCTGCTAGAAGCTTCCCCTGTGTCCAACAGAGCCAGTGCCAGCCAGCTCCAAGATGGACTCACTGCTGGCCAAGGCTGAGCTCATCAGCAGCAGTGGCAGCGCCTCTGGGGTAACAGATTTAAGAAGGGGAAAAAACTGCACAACACCAGCAGCGGTCAGAAGAAAGGAGTGAGAATATATGAGAAGAGCAGCTCTTTGGACACCAAGGTCAGTGAAGAAGGAGGGGAAGGAGATGTTCCAGGCACTGGATTGAACAACTATTAGATTGTTAGGTACTGGTAGTAACAACCTCCATATTACTTGTCCTTACTTGCTCTGAGCTGTTTGGCACCTTTCCTTCTACCTTCTTTCTCATTCCTGACCTTTCTCTCACCCGCAAGTGATCCTTTCCAGTGCTGATAGAATTAAATTTGTGATTCCCCGTAATTCCCACTGCCTGTGGGCCTCCTCACCCTCTACAAGAACATTCTCAAGCAGAACAAAGCACCTCTCCACCTAAAACATTCACAAATCCACTGGTTGTCCCCGAAACAATCCAAATGCTGTTCTGTACAGGCCCCAGCAGACCCCAAATAACACATCAAATTATATCCATAGAGAAAACTTTGGGTCCAGGACTGATATAATCACTAATCATTTCAAAGGCTTCTGGTTTATTCTCAGGTCTACCGGATGTTTACCACATTCCCCAGCTTAACTCTTAAAGGAGTTGCTACTTCTCTTTCTCTCCAGAAATACTTATGCTTTTGAAGTGCTGGGTTATTCAAGCTTTGTAAAGTTTTTACTCCCTCAAGAGATTTTAATTTTATATTCAGGGAGATTCCAGTCTTGACAGTAAGCCTCCAGGTTCTGGATGCAAATTTTCACACAGGAACATGCCATATAAAGGATCATGTATGCAAAATGAAGAGGTAAATTACAAAAATTCAGATTCATATGGATGGAACAAAAAGAATGCAATCCCATTCAGAAGAATGGTTTTCCCCAAATGTATTGGGTGTGCATGGCAAGGTTTTGGTAGTGGGACATGCTACAGGGGTGGGTTCTGTAAGAAGCTGCTAGAAGCTTCCCCTGTGTCCAACAGAGCCAGTGCCAGCCAGCTCCAAGATGGACTCACTGCTGGCCAAGGCTGAGCTCATCAGCAGCAGTGGCAGCGCCTCTGGGGTAACAGATTTAAGAAGGGGAAAAAACTGCACAACACCAGCAGCGGTCAGAAGAAAGGAGTGAGAATATATGAGAAGAGCAGCTCTGTGGACACCAAGGTCAGTGAAGAAGGAGGGGAAGGAGATGTTCCAGGCACTGGAGCAGAGATTCCCCTGCAGCCCACGGTGAAGACCATGGTGAGGTCAGCTGTCCCCCTGCAGCCCATGGAGCTCCACACTGGAGCAGATCTCCACCTGCAGCCCGGGGAGGACCCCGTGCCAGAGCAGACAGATGCCCGAAGGAGGCTGTGACCCCATGGGAAGCCCACGCTGGAGCAAGGTCCTGGCAGGACCTGTGGACCTGTGAAGAGAGGAGCCCAGGCTGGAGCAGGTTTGCTGGCAGGACTTGTGACCCTGCGGGGGACTCAGGTTGGAGCCATCTGTTCCTGAAGGACGGCACCCCGGGGAAGGGACCCAGGCTGGAACAGTTCATGGAGAACTGCAGCCTGGGGGAAGGACTCACGTTGGAGAAGTTTATGGAAGACTGTCTGCCGTGGGAGGGACCCCATGCTGGAGCAGGGGCAGGGTGTGAGGAGTTCTCTCCCTAAGGAGGAAGGAGCGGCAGAGACAACGTGTGATGAGCTGACCACAACCCCCATTCTCCATCGCCTTGCGCTGCTCGGGGGGAGGAGGTAGAGAAAATCATGAGTGAAGTTGAGCCCAGGAAGAAGGGAGGGGTAAGGCAAGGTAAGGAAGAAGGGAGGAGGGGCAATGTGTTTTAAGATTTGTTTTTTACTTCTCATTACCCTACTCTGATCTGGTTTATAATAAATTAAACTAATTTCCCCAAGTCGAGTCTGTTTTGCCCATGATGGTAATTGCTGAGTGATCTCTATGTCCTTATCTTGACCCATGAGCCTTTTGTCCTATTTTTATCCCCCTGTCCAGCTGAGGAGGGGAGTGATAGAGTGACTTTGGTGGGCACCTGTCATCCAGCCACTGTCAATGCACCACACCAAATTTGACAATGCTGTGTTTGTGTACCAGTTCACATCATCAATATTGAACAACATTTTTCATGTGCTGTTGCATTGCTGAATGATGGTGGTCTCAGTATAGAACCCCCAAATGTGAATACACTTAACATACTGAAGTAAATAAATTCATATGTTTCTGTTTTTTCCTGTTACTGGAAATCCTAACCAATATTAAATTTGCTTTTACTGCAAGGTGATCTGGCTTTGATCAATTGACATTAAAAACTACCCCTTAACTTTGAGTATTTTGTAATTACAGGGTCTGACACATCACGAGGGAGGTTGAAAATCATTTTACTTTCTTCAGGTGTATAACAAGTAATTGACAAAGCCTTATGAAGTATTGTTGTATTGATTCTTATCATAAAAGTAAGAACATCGAAGTCAACCTCTTTTTGTTTAATCTACTCTTTGGCTAGTTGAAATGATCTCTCTTGTGTACAAAAATTATAAACTTACTTACATGTTGTTTTATTTTCCACATATTGTGTTTAATTAACAAATATCTATAAATCTAACATCTTCAAACATTCTAATGTGAACTAAACGATCTGTCAGAACTCAGTGGGCTATTGGGAATCAGAGCATGGTACACAAAACTTCATCCCTGTAGACTTACATTACATGCAAAATATGTTTCTCTTTATTGGGGGAGGAAATATAAAAATCTCAGACTCATTGTTTGAGAGACTTAATTTATTATAAAGTTTTAATACAGCATTAATCACTTTCTGTTTCCTTTACTCCCAATGTACAAGTAATGGAAAAAACATTTTAAGGTTCCCCATAGAGGTAGCCTGACTTGAGCAAGTGTTGCTCAGATTTGAATCCTGGGGAAAAAAAAAGAGACGAATTTCTTGCTAGAGAAGTAATAGACCCACCAGCTGTGCTCATTTCTGTACAAGCACAGTAATGTATCACATCGTTTTAATAGGCAGACTTGGTCCCCAAGTACTATTCATTTTCATCAACACTAGGAAAAAAAACAAGCACCAATATATTTGTATTATATAAACATGTTTTAAAATGATGAATAACAAGGTGCCCATTTTCTGAGTTCAGTATATGAATATTCATATAAATTTCCTATTACCCTCTATTGTATCTATGAATACAGTTGGTGGGGTTTACATTTGATTGTATCAATTAAAAGATAAGATCATGCTGTATTGGCTGTCACTGATTTCTTGGTACCTGCAGTTGGAAAAACTATTAGAAGTAATGAGTATATTAATTCTTGTAAGAATCAGCCATTTTGGACATGGTGTTTAAGGCAGATCTGTACCTCTGTATCCCTCCAACACAAATAATCTGTATTATATTGTGATGACAATGAATACTGATACAACATATTTATTGCCAACAACAGATCATCATTTTCCATTGCTTCACATGAGCTTTGTAGAGTAACATCAGCATAGAATAGATAAAATAGAGTAAGAAATCAATGCTAAAAATGGGTCTGAGCCATAAAGTTTTGATCTAAATCCAAACTTCTCCAGAGTTTAACTCCCAGTGCTAGTAGTGTTTTGCTTCAGAGCTGTTACCCTTTAAATTTCTGTTACTTATCTCTGCTATTACTTCAGCATGAAGAGAACACACATTCTTGGTTAGTAACAGATTAGTTTCAAGTAAAGCCAATCTTATTTAGGGTAGCCTTTCACACAGCTAATAAAGAACTTTTAAGAAACCAATTATCTAACTACAAAAAGAAGAAACATGAATTATGGAAATAAACAGGGAAGATTTTGCGTTAAAAAAAACTATTTCAGTGCTTTCAAATAGAAATCCCTGCAATTTGTGAAAGTGGAACTGTGGTATATAGATGTGTATTAGAACTCAAGCAGAAACAGAAATACATTAAAGTTCAGAGTTCAGAGCTTCACTCAGACTAATATTTGTAAATAGTACAATCATTTCAGTTGAATCTCGTTGTAACAAATAATTAAAAAGCCTACATGTCGCCTAGGGAGCCATGTAGAGCTGGACAATTGGACCTACTAAGAACAGGTACTGTTGCCTAGTGAACCACATAGAGCTGGACAATCGGACCTACTAAGAACACTCGATAAGTGTTTCAAGACTGTAGCCTAAGTTTGAAGAGCCAATAGTTTTGATAGGTGGTAAGGATGGCCGCGATCCAAACCCGCAGTGCAGATAGCCCATTGTGCAACACAGGCCCCAGAGATATCCTCAGCATGCATTCCCAGAGACTCATTCTGGAATTATGGACTCTTTTTTTAAAATCTGTGACTCTTTTTGATTGGTTAAGTTGGTCTGGTTTGGCCAGTTACAACATTAAACACTGAAGTAGGGAGCAGGGATTTCTAATGTGGTCGTAGAGGCACAACAGTATGGCTTCTGCATCACAGCAGCATGTCATAGCCCTGCCACTTAAGAACACAAGTAAAAGGAGGGCACATATCCCCTAGATTTACAGTGAGTCTGAGGGACATACAGACAGTGCGATAATTCACTAGAGATGGAAAGCAGATCCATCAATAAAGGGAAAGCAGGAGGGAGAGAAAGTTAAGATAGACTTGTTTCTAATAATCTGACATAAAGTACCTCAGTGTCATGATTTATGAAGAGTAGCTTTATTTAATAGATATTAAAAAAAAAGAAAAACTAACCAATGGTTAAATAGAAATCTTGTGATTATCCCTCTCCAACATAATAAGAACTTGTGACATAAATGTTTTCAGTGCCAAGAAGAAGATGGCATAGTCATGAACAAGCCCAGATGAGGTCTCAGGCATAGTCTGACACTTCCTAAAAATTGCACTAGTAGAACACTCTCAACTGTGAAAAAGCTGCATCTTTCAAGTACAGGAAGATTTTAAACTGCTAAATACCTTCCAGAAGTTGAAAAAAAAAAACCCCATATTGTTAGAGCAGAATAATGAGTATTACCTAGTCATGGCAATGAGGGCCAAGATCCTTAAATAACCATGAAGAATATTCACAGCAGTCAAATATTTAAAGAAACTGATTTTGACTTAGGATCAAAGGCACAGTGCTGTTTTACCTGAAAAATAGAATATGTAATGATGTATAAATAAAAACTATATGTATATGCAAAATTTTTAAATATAAAGGGTTTTTTCCCCCCAGGACCATCTCATTATGATGATTGCTTGTAGGTTTGACAGGATGCAAATCCACAGGACAAACCTATGGAACATTGCCACCTACACCCAAAGACAAATATTCTCAGGCAGTTCCAAAAAGCTGGGAACTTCTGTCTCTGAAAGCCCTAAGTCTTTCGCTATGATTTCACAGTTGTGTAGAGTCTGATCTAGGGTCTAGCACACATGATCTTCTTTGTCTAATTGTTCTATTTCCATGCCTTTCATATTCTTATGTATTCGTATGAATATTTCATATTCATTACAGAGAAGCCCAGCTTCAACAGAGAAAGAGAAGGCCCTATGGCTTTTAGAAAACTTTTCTATAAATAGGCAGTCATTATTGGCTGACATGCCACTAATGACAGGTTTGCAGGGGAACCGCACACCACCAAACACCATGGTTTCTTACTGTCTTTTTAGCGATCCCTTTAAATGAAAACAAATTAACACAAGCCACTACAGACTTGATGTTTCCTTTCATCACTGATCAGACTGTCAGCGAACTCGGGAAGTCTCCACGTACATGTCTAGAAAATTATGTTTCTGCATGTCCTCACAGTCCTGGGAATTTCTGCAGACAAAAATGTAGTTACAGGTCAAGATAGTCACCTCTTCCAGTTACTGGCAAAAAAAAAAAGTTAACATTAATAACAGTTTGTAAAATATTCTTTTTTTTTTTATATCTGTAAGCTTGAAACACTGTACAGACAAGCAGGTTAGAACTGCACTCTTCCTGATGATGCTGAAGGTAAGAAGTGGGGACTGACTTTGCATTTAAAATGTTTTCCAGTTCACTAGGACATCAAGCCAACAAATCCAGAAAAAGAAGAATGAAGATATTGAGTGGGATTCAAAATTACTGCTTCTTCCACTGCTTGGAAGAAGTGATGTCAAGCTTCTTCTAGGCACTTGGACCATGTTCCAAGTGAGAGATTAAAGTAATGAAAGGTATATTATCACAGTGAATGTATCACAGTGAATGTTTTCCAGAACAACCCTAAAGCGTCTTGGCAGTCAAGCCTCTCCCAAGAAACCTGGTGATGCAAGTTTATCTGTTTGTACTGTTCTGATGTCTCTCTGCCAGCTGCTACCATCACCTTCTACCACCACCTTCTTGGGCTTTTCAGTGCTTGGCTCGACTGATTTTATCAAGAGCTACTCAGGAATCTCTATATTAAGTTATCAAGTTACAGGGTCATGATATTGAGACAACTGCTCTGGCTGTGAAGAGGTTAATCACTGGGGGGCATCGCCTTACCTCTGAAACACTGGTGCGTACCAGGTAGTCACACCGCTGTAGGAAGTTCAGGTGGTTCATAGCTGCTGCAGCTGTACAGCTGCCTGAGAAAGCTTATTCTTTTCATCATTTTGTGGCAATAGGTTTCTCACCTCCATTTGCGATATTTCATCACAAATGAAATCTTAATTGATAGCGTTACAGTAATCTCCATGAGAACAAGCAGACAACAACCACTAACTCCTCATCTGGTAACAATGGAGGAGTCTCTCCTTTGACTTGATTTTCTGCCTTTGAAGTTAATTTGGTGTAAATGAAGCAATGCTGATTTTCATCAGCTGACTGTTTGAAGTAATCTCTGAAATCCCAGGTAAATAGTTTGGAACTAGGTGTTTACTTCCTGTGGGTTCTCTGGGAAGCTCCAGACAGGGAGAATATAACATGCAAGAGACCAAATAACGTAATTTTTCAAATAATCTATTTATTTACTGTAGTTGCTCTCCTGCATGCATCTCCTTTAACTGGCGTTGATACAGTGACGAAAATGCAATTTTTGCAATATACTCCTCCTTCACAAACTGGATTTTCTTGTTTGTATGTTCTAGTTTGGAAAAGTAGGCATTCATGTACTGGCATGGCTAAGGGATTTGTTTTGTTCAGCTTCCCACGTTAATTAAATTCTAAATTACTTCACAGCTTAGGCTGCTGACACTTACAAGTTACAAGTGAGCACCTGTATTTATTTAGTCTCACTGTGTTTAAGAATGGTAAGATAGCACAGTATGCCCACTACATTTTATTTTATTTCAGGCTTGGGATATGATTTTTAATAACTCTTTCTCAGCTTGCTTGCTTTACGATTGCTGATAATTGCTCTTTTTAACCTGCTATTGCTAACATCTGCATCACTGTTGGACATTTCAAAATTCTGGGTAACTGTTAATTGAGAAATTAACAATTACCTGAATACCAGTAAAAAGTAAACATGTGCAGCAACAAATGAGTAAGAGTGTTTAGTGGTGCAAATCTTAATTAACAAAGCTGAACAAATGAAAGAATCACTGTAATCATAAAAAACAGTTGGAGCTTGGACAGATGTGTTGGCTGTTTTTCTCTAGTCTTACATAGTTTTTTAAGAGTAGATATTGTAAAGTTAGCCTCAGAAAACTCATCAAAAATATTTCATACTTAATTATCAGAGACAGTATTTGTAGTAATTCTAGGACAGATTCCATTCATCTAGACATTTTCAATATTTTTAATTGATCAACATTTATTTTAAGATAAAATAAAATGTCTTTGAATTTTTCATTGAGAATTTATTTTTAGATCTGTAATTTGATATACGTATTTGAAAAAACCTGATTGCATATATACTTGTTAAATTTACAGAAAATATTGTGTGGAAAACAACTGACTAAAAGTTGTGTTATTTGTGTTTCAGAAAAAAGTATGTTCCTGTAATCATTTAAGCTAAAACACATCTACTAAAAGATATGTATTTAATTTTTTATGATTAACCTGACCTGCCTTGCTAAAGGAAAAAACAGCAGGTCAGCCTTTGGGCTTTTCTACACTTGAAAACTAAGTGACATGTCTTTGGAACACTCCTTTTGAAATAGATATTTCATTAAAAATTTGCTTATTTGGACCTAGGTTCTTGGGAATAGGACAAATCACACTGAATTATGTAATAAAGTAACTACTACAGAGCCTTCCAGAATATCTCTTTTAATGAATTTCCAAGAGTGAACCAGACCTTTGTTATTTTGTACAGCACAAAATCTATAATCTCAGTACTTTCTGTTATGTTTTAATCCTACAATAGTTCTTCTAAAGCTAAAAAAAAAAAACCCTAACAATGCTTCATGTTCTTAATTTGAACACCAACATTTTTGAGAGGATTTTATATATAGCGGTTGGAAGCTAGTACATCATAGTTTTGATGTTAATTGTGTCTTCCAATAATAAGTTCTTAATAAGCAACAAGAAGTGCTAATGGAGTAACTAGAAGTCCTGAAGGTTTTGTTTGGGAGTCCAAAAAACACCAACTTCTCTCCAGTTGCTATGTATGGAACATGTGTTTAGGACTGTTTCACTAAGCATCTGAAATTTGGTACAGGATGTGTGTCTGTTAAGACTATCCTTTTTGCAAAGAATGCAACTTCTACTGAAGTGAAAACTACAAAGTTATATTTTTTTCTTCAGAAGAAATGCTATAATCTACATACTGAATATTCATATTTTGAAGTTTTTTTCTAGCACAGCAAATAAATTTTGATCAGACTTAAAAATTGATCAGTAGCACAGTTGTGACAGTTTTGAAATACAGCAAATTTTCTTGGATCTGGATTAACTTGTTAAGGTAATCTATTTCAAACTAAGGTTATATAAAATGTTTTTAAAATATTATTTTTTCCTGCTGATTTTCCTTCTTTTTCTTGGACATCATCTGAATGAAGTAGTCCACATTAACTCAAAGAATTCTAGAACAATTCTGCCCAAATATTATGAAAGCTTAAATACATTTCCCTGTAACTGCTGTTATTTCCTAGTCTAAAGAAATTGTCTACATCTTGCTATAAATGTCAGAGAATTTTGGGGGTTTTTGCTTCACCGTTTCAAAAGGTCAAGATCTTTTGAAAAATTCTCACATGAAAGATATCATGGAAATTAGTCTTCTTGACAATTAATAATCACCACTGTAATAGTTATCTATATGTACGTATCTCAGCAGTATGTTGCTAAATTCCAGATAGAGACACTATTCTTATATGTGATGCAAAATGAACACCACAAAGAGCAAAATGTCCCAAAGAGCAAAACGTCCCACACAACGGCTCTGTTGTGCCAAACAGAAACTTAAACTTTATCAAGCATCACATACTACTGGGGGGAATTCTTCACTCCAACAATGTCCAAATTCTCCACAAAGGCAAAAGAAATTGCATCTGAGAGGGAGCTTCTATCAGTCTGTAATGCACCTTAACAAATAAGTGTGTTGTATAAATTGCAAGCTCTGTTGAAGAGAGAGAACTGAAGAAGAGCTTTGAGACAGATATTTCATTTAAACTAGGTGCCTTGGGTAAGTCACATGTTTAAAAGTGAGAAAATAAATTCTTATTACATTAGAAAATAACTAAACAACAGATATATGCAAGCCTAAATCGAGATAAATAAAGACAACAATATCTCCTTCTTCTTCTACTATTCTTGAAATCTTCTTACAACCTTAATAATTCTACTGTACCTTCATTTAATGGAGCAAGAAAATGAGAGATATTAATTATCATAAAAAAGCACATAAATGTTTATAGCAAATAGCTGGAAAAACAGAAGGAATTATCTTGGAAAAAAGTTCAAACAACTTGAAACACAAAGCTGTCAAGCCTAGTTAGTCTAAAATTGCAAAACCTATTTCCCCTGTAGGACAATAAATTATCTCTGCTTGGATATGGCAAAAGGGTCATGTAACTATGGCATTATGTAGGACACCAAACCTTGGAGACAGAAGTCTGACATTTCATATTTTGTCCAACGTAATGTTTCAGCACACAAACCAAAGTGTTCTCTAGGGACTTGAAATGCACCTGATAATTTTGGGACTGATACCTGAGACAGTGCTGGCACAGTCAATATTTATCTCACAGGCACATGGGGACTACACCACTACAAATCATGTCAAAGGTGCACTTTCACAATCCATCCCTTGTTATTGAGTGGTTTGTTTTTTCTGAGGTAATTTATGGAAAATTAGCACAAAATACCACTTAAGTTATGGTGAAGGACTATGAAGCAGGTAATAAACTTGAATATGATTACTGACAAAAGAAAAGAAGGTCATTCAGCAAATAAAGGTCAAATGAAGGAATCAACCTAAGTCGCTGTGCAATGCTAGAGTGAAATGCTATTTCGGCAAATTCACTGACATGAGCTACTCAATAGATCCTTTCCTGTTTATTCTAAACAGTGAAATTCTCTGTGGAAGAGAAGCTGCTTTTTACTGGCCATCTCAGTTGTCAGAGTACACTCAGAGTTAGCAAAACCTTGGTGGATTAATAATAAACCAATGTAAGTGCCCAATCCATCTCTGTGGCTTTAGATTCATTGTATCTTCCTAATTTATCTAAATGTGCATGAATGATGATGCTGCAAATTAGGAATTGATGACACATATCCAACACATGATGCATTTTGTCTTAAATGTTTTATAATGCCTATGTACTTAATATTAATTGTGTGAGGTGGTGGTGTTTTGCTTGTTTGATGGGTTTTGGTTGCTTTTTTTTTCCCCCACAAATAAAACATTTTCATTTCATCTGTTCCCATTTTCAACTGTTAAATGCTACAGAATATAACTATCTTGCGGAGATATAGGGTATAATTCTTCCTTCATTCAAACCAGTTTTACACTTACGCGAGCATGCTTACTTCATGTACATCTGTGTGTGAGGAAAATCAGTCCTCAGTTGTACTATTATACAATTTGGATTGGTTTCATTTTTATACAGGAGATATCAGGCATTTTACTGAAAAAAAGTTTTCTCATCAAGTAGAATTTTGTTCAGTTACTAACCCATAACTGTTTTCTTATTTCACAGCTTTGTTATTCACAGCATCTTTTCTAGATGCATGTGTATTACCTGATTTGCAAAATACCCACATTGCCTCTGGTCAGAGTGCAGTGAATAGCTCGTGTGAAGAACAAATACGGAGTTATGAATCAGAAGCTCAACAACATGCTATATTTTATTAAATAATAGAAACAAACATTACAGTTTAATGCCAGTTATGTGCTAGTGTTACTTAATCTTTATGGGAAATAGAGCACTTTTCTAGAATGCTATATTTTACCAATTACCGTTGAGTAAATGTTTAATTCTATACTGTTCCTTAACTAGCCTTATACCAAAGATAAATATAGTTGCCTTAACCTTTGATGCTTTTCACCCTCCATGAGAGGCACGATGGGTAATTTTTAAAGTATTTCAGGACAAGTCACAAAGAATATGGGCTTTAAATAAAGTCATATTCAAAGGTAGTGAATATGCATGAAGAGCTCGAATTTCAGAAGCTGCTTGTAGCAAGGTAATCCACTGAAGTGTCTGGAGAAGGCTGAAGGGTTGTCTGTGAGGCCACTAAGAAAGTATTTGAACTGGCCTATTAAGGCATGTATCATTCATTTCAAATTTTGTTAGACAAAATCATACCAATAACACAAAAGCATATTTTAGATGCACATTCTTAGTATCAGACAGAATAGGAATAATGTAAACACTATATACAAAGCACATCATGGCACGGGGGACAGAAGACGGGATAAAAACACATTCAAGAATGTTTCAGTGTTTTCCACAACATTTCAGCCCAATGGTTCTTGCATTCATGTATGATGTAGCACCATCTTTTAATGTTTCTTTAAAGAGATTAACTAATTCTTTACCCTTCGTGGGTACAACCAATAAATGTATGAGCTAAGACAGCCTTCGTAGTTAATGTTAAATTCTTTAAAGATAGGGATTATATTGGAGGCTCAAGAGCTTTAACCAACTTTTGGGTTTCACTTCCTTCCCAACCACCCCTTTTTGTGTCGTCTTTTTACAAATTTCACTTACCAAATTGAATTATTGTTTTCTTTTAGATATAAATGAGTGGATGTAAATATATCTATTTTCTCTTCAGTGGTTAAAGTTTCACGGGACAACAGTAGTAAAAATATTTTTTACAGAAGGATAGAGAAGATCATATGTCCAAGTCCTAATAAAAATAATTGGTTCAGTTTTATTGTCACATGAATCTCTGTACTTGTTCTTTGTTTTGCCCTGTTGTGAAAAAATTACAATGAAAATGTGGCAATGACTCAGTTTCACCTTCTTTGCATTCACCCAAATCTTAAGAAAATAGAGAGTTTAGACAAATATGACATAGTTTTCCCCTGAGAATGCCCCCATAAGAAGAAGGAAAATGACAAAATTATTGTCAGTTGTATTCCACTTAGCTACCTTTAGCTATTTAAAAATAAGGCATCTATTGCCTAAGCATCTATTGCCTAGGCTTCCCCTAGAATCAGAGTAGGGGAAAAGAAAGAAAAGAGAGAGAAAGGCTTCTTGAGGGAAATACAGCACCTACTGTAGGATGAAATTATGACTTGCCATCTCCATTGGACATGCCTCCTAGACAACTAGTCTAGACACAATAATGAACTTTTAAATAACTAAACTGAAATGAGATTGCATTAGCCTTGGGGTACTCATTCCTGAAGTCATAAGCTTCTTGCAGCAAGCCTATTATTCCCTCTGGTTTTCAGTTTGCCATTTGTAAAGTCAGTGTAATTCTTACTTATCTGTAACATGGAAGATACTATGAAAAGACAAGAGTTAAGTATTATGATGCATCTAGCTATTGCAGTAATGGGAACGGTATACCTGAGCATCAGTAGGATGTCGAAGAATTTTTTGTTTTTTTTCTGGAACATGCATTTCAGTGCAGTCTCAAAAACAATGCAGTTAATGATAAGGTTTTGTCTTCCTTTTTGTTCCTAAAGAAGCTCAAATTGTTTCATTTACTGAAATATTCAGTAGAACCTGACAAATTGAAAGACAAATCTTATGAGGAATTTATACAGAGTGTAATGGACTACTGGAAATTAAAGCTCTTCCTAAGGAAAGAATGGTTCTACTTTCGTACTTTGGGATCAGGAGGAGAGGAAGTCTATTGTCTATTGTAAATTTGGAAGCTCTGTGTGACTGCTTAGTATGCAGTCTGAAGGGAAAATCAATCTACACAAGGCTGTTCTCAGAGACTTGATTTTTAACTTCACTTGTGATATTGCCTTGGTTACAGAAGTTAATGTCAAGTAACACGGGGTTCAAGGATAATGTAAGTCAAACAGGCTATCTTCCCTATGGGAAAAGATGTCAAACGAAGACAAGAGAATGGGGTCAAAGTGTTGCCAAGAATGTTCTTCAGGGAAACAGCACCGTGCAGCACATATTTCATGTCTGAAAAAATTAAATTAATCTTATGTTGCAAAAATATATATAATTCCTGTCTATAGTTATATGCGTATATTTGTATGTGTATGTATATACATATATGTAGATGTATAGATGTGTACATTTCTTTTATGATCTAGATACTGAGCCAATCTTAAGTATCTCTGTCCTGTATCATAGACCTTAATGAAATGGTCAGAATGTTTATGAACAATGGCTGGATTTTAAAAACATTGTAATAATGAGGACCTTCTCTGAGAGAAAAAAACATGCTTCAATATCTTGGGACTTGGGAAAGTAGGGCTTCACTTGTGTCTCTACATATTCCTGATTTAACATTGCACAGGCAACTGGAAACTAGGTCTTCAATGCTGCAAGAGTGTTGAAGTGACATTTTAGTCATAAGTTTTAGGTCATTGGCTGATGTCAGGAAAACCACAGCCTAATTTCTCATGCAAAATCTCTGGAGAGCAATTTAAGGGATTCACAATGGCCAGCAAGGTTAGTTTTGGTAAACAGGAATTAATAAGTTTCTTGAGGTAAACATAATTCTGTTTTTATCGATACACACAAATTTCAGGCTGCTTAAAGAGTATTTCTCTTCACTGGGCTGTTTTATATAAATTCTATTGATTCTGTGGAATTTACTCCACTTCATTGTCAACCGACATGATTAAATATAATTATTCAGGTGACTGATGTGCCTCAGATTTATTCCATGCTGTAACACAAGAAAGAGCTGCATACAGGAAACTCTCCTCTCTGTTGACAGAGTGTTAGTCAGTCAGTCACATCAGTAGGTCATTCATTTATAGACTAATTTGGCCAGAGAGAAGAAGGACTGTGGTTTGTTGTTAATAGTTGGGGAGGAAACGGAGAAAGATAGCAGTTCCTATATCTTTATACAAAAGTACAGTCTTAGTTTTACAGTTGCTGGATAAAATGATAAAATAGTCATGACAGCAGAAACTGTGACTTTGACATTTAGTTCCTAGCAAGCCATCCTAATCATTAAGCTAGAGGCCCATGGTCATTCCTGCAATGTTTTTTCAACTCATGAGTGTCAAATTACTCCATACAAACTGCAGTAACATCAGTGGGACCAACAGAGAACCGCCTTTTCTGATGCCTGCAATGGCCTATATCCCTCTGGATTTTGAGATGAGCAGTGGCCCTGGACCTGCAGGCATTAGAAATCCCTCCACTGATGTCATGTTTTTAACTGCTAAAATAAAGGAAGCAGGAAACTACCTTTTTAACAGTGCTAAATCCTCCTCAGTTTTTTGTTCCTTTTTTTCAGATGCACCCCTAATCACTTACACATGCTCTGATAACACTTAACAGATTGCATATTGCATGTAAAACAGCCAAATCTTTTAAACTGTGAAGACCAAAGAAGTTGGTTCTTGAGCTGGAATTCAGCTGTTCCACACTTTTATCCCTGAAATAGGTTTTTAATAGCCAAGGATGAAAAAGAACTCGGCAAATGGTTTAAAGAGGACGTGCCATGTAAAGGCAAGCAATAAATAGGTGGAGCAGCATGCAAACCTCTGATGTACAGAGGATTGGGCTAGAAACTGAGGAAAACAGAGTAGCTCTGAATGATCAGGCTGTATCAAAGCAGCAAGACAAAATTAAGTTCATGGAGATTTTTTAAAACAAGTATGGTACATTTCATCATTATGGATTTGGATCTAAAGAGTAAAAATGAAACAAAAAAAAAAAAGTAGAATTTTGAGTCCTTAATATAAAGTATTCAGATTATCAGAGCATAAATACAACCATATTTAGTTTGTGTTCCTGGCAAATATCCTTTCCACTCCTCCATGTCTCTAGCTTGTACAATGAGGTAAATGGTTCCATATATTTCTTGGCTCAGAGGCCAGCATATAGGTTAGAAGTAAAATATGGCTCAGGAGCAATTGTTTTGATATTTAAAAATGAAATTGTTAAAAAAGATTACCTTATTACTCTAGAATTTTAAGTGCCACTTTAGATCCATTTCAAATAATACACATGCAGCCTCAATTTAGGATGTAACTTTTATTATTTTTATAAGGTTTAAAATGAACATAATATCATTTGTCTATGAATCTAAGTGATAATGATCTCAAGGAGAACTCTACCTCCATTTTACTGAAAGTCTGATGTGACTAAATCAGCTGTCTATAGAATCCACTGAGGTGAACAATAAACTGTAATGCAGATATTCAGTATCTTATAATAAACTGAACTGTCCATCAGTGTTTTTGGTAACACTTCAGAATCTGTCTACAATACACAATTATTTAAGAATACAATCCTTTTTGTTATCAAGTATTTCTCAACAGAAGGTAACATATCTACAGCTTCCATGAAAAGGATCTGGGGTCCAACACCAAGTTGAACATGAAACGAGCAATGTACCTTTGCTGCAAAGTGGGCTGCATCAGGAGTGTTGCCAGCAGGTCGAGGGAGGTGATCCTTCCCCTCCACTCAGCACTGGTGAGGCCACATGGTACTGATGGTACGGGGTCCCATTCTAGGCTCCTCAGTACATAAGAGACATGGACATACTTGAGAGAGTCCATAGAAGGGCACAAAGATGACAAAAGGACTGGAGCACCTCTCCTATGAGGAAAGGCTGAGAGAGCTGGGACTGTTTAGCCTTGGGGGGAATCTTATCAATGTATCTAAAATACCTGAAGGGAGGGTGCCAAGAGGAGGGAGCCAGGCTCTTTCCATTGGTGCCCAGTGACAGGTCAAGAGGCAATGGGCACAAGCTGAAACACAGGAGGTTCCCTCTGAACATCAGGAAACACTTTTTTACTGTGAGGGTGACCAAGCACTGGCACAGGTTGCCCAGGAAGGTTGTGGAGTCTCCAACCTTAGAGATGTCAACAAGATTTCTGGACATGGTCCTGGGCAATTGACTAGGTGACCTTGTTTGAGCAGGCGGGTTGAAGCAGATGACCTCCAGAGATCCATTCCAACATCAACTGTTCTGTGATTATGTGATTGTATAGTTACTGGTTTTCCATTTCTTGATGTTGAATTGTGTATTGCATTCTTCACAGTGTTACTCAGAGTTCTTCATTATTGATCAGTAATCTTCAGACCAGTCATTGCAACCATGTGGTAATTGAGATTTCCCTCAGCAGAAATATTATTTTTGTGTGTGTATAAATTCTATTTCAGATTAGAAAACTGTAAAAAAAATGTAGGCTTTCTATGTTACTAACGAAAGATTTTTTTTCTGAAAATTCTGTGCCTGCTACCAACTATTTGGCTACTTTGTTATTAATTAAGACAGTCAGAAAATTGAACAGCCTATTCACAAAGTAGATCACTTTACAGTTTATTCTGCTCAGTGGATTTGAGCAGAAAATAATTCTCTTTAATAATAGAATGGGATGCTATACAGCCTAGTAACATTGTTTTTTGTAAACCGCCAAGCAAGTCCCAGGACATGAAGACCTATCCAAAACTGAATAATTTCTTTTGTAGAGTAGCATGCTTGCCAGAGTAGAGTGACTACCTCTTTGTATCTGGGAGGCCAACAGCATAGAAAAATGGCCTGTCAAATCACAGAGGTGCTAAAAAAAACCCAGAGCCCCACAAATCAGAAGAGAGACCAGAAAGCCGGTCAGGGCAACAGGGTTTCCAATGGACTAGATCACCAAGGAAAAAATTAGGAGTATATGAACATTTCATTTCTGACAAACCATCCTTCTCCTATAGAAAACTATTTCATCAGACAGCTTTTGCTCATACTTACCTATTGCTAATAACAAACATATATTAGCATATCAGTGAGTTTGTAATTCTGTGATTAGGTGTATTAATTGAGATGCATTAAGAACTTGGTGAACAGGCTGCATAGAGCAGAAAATGACAGTGCCAGGTCTCCAATATGTTTTCAATGCTGGCCATTAAGGGGGCCAGACTCTGTGGACAAATTAAGAATAAGGTCTTTGTCTGCAGTTCAACCAGACATTCAAATACTTGAAGCTCATTGTTAAGCATAACTCTTAAATTCTCCTTAAATTATCTTAAACTCTCCTATATGCTGTCAAACACTACCTTAAGCCCTCCAGAAAAGTAGACATGAGGTTTGATTCAATCCCTCCAACATGAAATCAGTTTTCCTAGCAGTAGTAAAGACTGACAGCAAGTTCTATATATAAAAGGTGAAAAAAATCTCTGAACACAAAAGCATCACTGGTATATAATTCTCAGTTTGCTTTGCGAATATACTGAGGATCTAACCAGAGAGCAACTGCACAGAAGGAATTAGAATGATTTCATTTAAAAAAATATATTAAAATCATATTTCTTTACAGGATCCCTGGAATCTCTTAATTTCAGGTTTATTCTCAGAACTGCAGGGTGCATACTTTTGGGAAAATACCTACATTTGTGTGCTAATAATATGGTCCCTGTCTCAAGACACTAAATACTTTTTTCAAGAAAATAATTTAACAGAGTGTATTTTCTGCATTTAAGATTCTCACTGTGAATAAATCTACCAAATAACTTTCAGAGTAACCAGCAGATCTTTAAAAAACTTTATAATATTGATGCAGTAATTTTCAGAATGCAAATATGAGAGAAGGAAGTCTCATTTCTGATTCATTCTCTAAAAGAGTGATTCCAAAACATAAGGAAAACTTTTGTCCCTCAGAAAAACATTGCTTTGAATTCTACATTTCTTTCTCCAAAAGATCACCAAAGCTTCTGGTTATTATTTAATTTTGGTACTTTTGAATATGCTTTATGGAGATCTGAATTGTAACTTCTAGCTCTGTTCAGTCTTTTGTTTATTTGTCCCATATTCTACTAATTCTGGCTAATTCTACTTTTCTAAAAACATGCTCTCCTTATTCTTGCTCATGTGTTTGCTCTGCATTTCATAACTGGAAATAAATATTTTTGCTTATTTCAGGCCACCTGGTCTTCTTTCAGTATACGCATGTTTACTGCACAGCCTCACTGCCATAACCTTGAAATTTTTCTGTGAGATATATTCTCATTTTTTCTGAATAGCATAGTAACTCTTGCCACTCTGAAGACAGACAAAATTTAGGATAGCAGTATTGTCTTATTTTAGTTCCTAGTAGCAGCTGAGGACAAATCCCATCTTGTCCCCAAAATTCCTATTTGTAGCTCTGAAAACTCATGGAAGGCTTTCATTTTCCAGATCAGATTTTGCTCCTCACTAAAAATCATACTGCATTGCTCTTTGCTGGACTTCTGGTACACTCTTCCTGAGCGTTGTCTGAATAATTTCTAAGAACTTTAGGTTTTTCCCCTTTCCTTACACACAAAGGCCATTTCTTCGCATTCCTTGAGGAGTTTACTTCATTGTCATATCTTGTTAATTAATAGAGGTTTGTGACCAATTGCTGGCCATAAGCCCAATAGCACTTGCAGTTTTTGTGACAAGTCTAAGGTTATACTCTTTCTAGAGCAGG
Source organism: Phaethon lepturus (assembly GCF_000687285.1). Taxonomy (NCBI): domain Eukaryota; kingdom Metazoa; phylum Chordata; class Aves; order Phaethontiformes; family Phaethontidae; genus Phaethon; species Phaethon lepturus. The sequence continues at coordinate 63,568 of NW_010536903.1, read as the reverse complement.
TTGGCTATGTCCACATTACACAGAACTTGATCCTGGAGCCTCTTTTTGGTCTGTTGAGTCCTGTGGTCTGTTATCATTTTGTGTGATTTTTAAAATAAGACTGACTGAAACACTGTGAGTACTAGGTGGCAACCTGCCAGCGAGGTATTTTTATTGCATAAGACTGAGGTTGTGCAATGGATGTACCATGAGGGTACCTGGACGCATTTAAGGATGCAACACTTCATGAGGTAGTTCCTCAGGGGTGTGTAGGGTGAACACAGCCAGACTTGCTGCCTTACTATCTTTTAGGAATGGTTCCTGGAGTGAACTTTGCTGTATATTATGCATAGCATTAAGTGGTTTAAAATAAAGTCAGAGAGCGGGCTAGCAAACTAGCCATGAGAATGAACCATGATATTACTCATGCTTGCTGTCTAGACATCTTTTACTTAATGGTGTGAATGTACTGCAGTTATTTTTCTGGTAACTTCTTACTATTTGATGGCTTCTGTAGACTGATATCTCCATCCAACTTTTTTTTCCTGTCTTTGTCCCACTACTCGCTTGTATAACCCCACCAACATAGGCTTTTCAGACAAGGGTAACACATACTGCAGTCATGGTGTGTGAAAAAAAACCCTGCATTTTAGACTACTTCAGTTGCTGTTTCCATGCTTACTCTCCTGCTTTGAAGCTTCTGCCTCATTACATTTATCTATTGCTGTGCTTTCCTCTTTAAATGCAGTGCTACCAATAATTTTGTCCTCTCTCTAGGGACTAGAACTAATGTGTCAGTGGGCTTAGTCCCACCATCTTAAGGTCATTCTTCAAAATTTTGGGTTTTGTCCACTGAATTTATATTTTCTATGGAGACTCTAGTCTGCCAGTAAAATATCAGTTGAAACAACAGTTTTCAGACCATTTAAAAATATTTCTGTGTAAATTAAGAAATACCTTTTCTCTTCGTTGAGCATCCTCCTAATAGCATAAGGCCTGATTCAACTAATTATACAAAGCACATTTTACTATCACCCGTACTGTGAAGCACTGCAATAGGTTCTTGAAAAGTTATGTGGTTCCCATTTGTGATTTGATGCTGGCAATCCTGTACTGCCATGAGTCTGCTGTAAACACTCTAACAAGGCTTGAAAGCAGCAATTTCATCTGAACTGCTGAGATTTACACACAAGACAATAAGGCAAAATTCTAATGTGCCCATTATTGTAAGTATTACAGTAACATGGTCTATTATTTCAACCTTTTTGGCCACTTCCTACTTAATTTTTAATATCTTTTCAACCATTGTAGAAGGAACACAGTGAATAAGTCTCAGAAAGAACACTTGGATCAAAGTATCAGGACACATCTCAGAAATACTCATTATTCAGGTCATTGATTGGTTTTCAGAATAGCAGTGAGTCACCAAATGACACTGAATAATTTTTTCAGCTTGTAGCGTTCACAGAGAGCAGTATTAATGCAACCTATGTTTTCTGACATAATCAAGACCCAATCTTATGCTCTTCTTTCAGAGGATTTTTCAGTTTAAGGTCCTGATCTTTCAGTGAGTTTATTCAAAAAGGCCTCTCTCCAAGCAGATAGCGGAAAATCCAGATCACAGTTGCAGTTAGGATTATTTTTGTAATATCACTGCTTTGGATATCTTAGACAAATATTGAAATAAAAAGGTGCTGATATATCCTGATTTTTCTATTTCTTTGTTGGAGTATTTTTTAAATATAGCAGCAATATTATAAAACAGAAGATATAACAAAGACTTCCTAAACAGCCTCTGATATTATTAAACAAGTGTGTTGCTAGACAGGCGTATGTAGGTCCTGCCCTGAGACCCAAACTTTCTTTTGTCTTATGTGAATTTTGACAGGTGACACCCAAGTTTATGAAATCAAAAGCATTGTTCAGATGGTGAGAAGTAGTGTCAGACTCCTTTAGACATTCTGCTTAGATCTCACACCTCAACAACGTTTCCAAGAACTTTACCAACCCTCAGCAGAGGCAGGCAGGGAGGATACTACCAGTGCCTTTGAACACTATCACTTTGGCAACATTTAAGAAAGAAGCATACGTTGAAAAAAAGTACTATTTTGGAGAAAGAGATTGAAAGGAAGACAGCATTAAGCAAAGAATTGAACTCAAATTTCTCAGTTCTCAAGCTGTGACCTAAATATTGGACAGTTATTCCTCTGTTTATCTGTGATTTCACTAGTTTATTTTAAAAGAAAAAGACAGATAGTAAAACCACTGGCTAGTGCACCAAGGGAATGAAATTTAATTTTTTTCTCTTGAGAGAAATGGGTTTGTAATTCAAAATTCATATGAGATGATGGAAATTGGAACATCAACAGAATTTTTTTGTCCCGAGAAAAAAAGGGAAATTAATGACATCAATTATTTACCAAACAGTCAGATAAAATCCGACCTTCAATAAAAGTTAGGTGTTTGGTCAAGGTTTTATTCTCAGGCAGAGTTGCACTACATTTATTTTTTCACTTGTTTTTTACTTTATTTTTGTAATGGAATCAGAATCTATTACCAAGTGAGGTGTCCTAGCTTGCTTTCTTCTATCTTCTTTGGGGAACTTTGTCTTTTTTTTTCTTTTTGTCTTCTTTAAATATTTAACCTGGCTGTAATATAATCAAGCCCTGAGGGGAAAAAAAAAATCAAGATTTTAATGATGTTTCATTACTGCAATCTTTAATATAATTTGTATAAACATATTTATATAATTTTTAAACATGTTTGAATTAAGTCAAGTTCTATACTGAATTGCAGGAATATATCATACATATAATGTTAACTATATATTAGTTTTCTTTGCCAGTTTGCTCCTAAGGATGATATCAGCTTAATGAATGTAACATTTTTTTCTCTTTAGTGTGTGCTTCATTCTGTTTAACTATTAATCATAGACTGTGATCAATAAATAGTACTAGGAGACATATTTTGCAAAATTGTCAAGGCCCAAACCAATAGCAAGCTTTGTATGTGAAGGAGATCTGCCACAGCAGCAGGTAAAGATGGAAACTGATAGACAGGCAAGGTCAGACTAGCGGTATTTCTCTCTGACAAGCGTATGCTGAAAAGTTTGATTATTGAGGGACTGACTTGAGAAACTTATGCTTAAGAATGTGAAGAACTGCAGCCTGTGGAAGGACTCACACTGGAACAGCTCATGGAGGACTGTCTCCTGTGGGAGGGACCCCATGCTGGGGCAGGGGAAGAGTGTGAGGGGTCCTCTCCCTGAGGAGGAAGGAGTGTCAGGGACAATGTGTGATGAGCTGACCACAACCCCCATTGCCCGTCCCCATGTGCTGCTCAGATGGGAGGACGTACAAAAATCGGGAGTGAAGTTGAACCCAGGAAGAAGGGAAGGGTGAGGGGAAGGTGTTTTAAGATTACCCTACTTTGATTTAATTGACAATAAATTAAACTAATTTCCCCAAGTCAAGTCTATTTTGCCTGTGACGGTAATTGGTGAGTGATCTCTCCCTGCCCTTATCTTGACCCATGAGCTTTTCATTATATTTTCTCTCCCCTGCCCAGTTGAGGAAGGGGAGTGACAGAGCATCTCTGTGGGCATGCATCCAGCCAGAGTCAATCCACCATAGATCTATGGAAAAGAAAATCAAGAAGGATCGAAAGAGTTTTGAGAGCTTCACAGTCTCTAAAGTTGACACTTCCAGGTTTATCTTGCAAATAGCATAGACCATGCAGTCATAACCTTGGCCACACACTGGGCTAGGTTTTGATTTCCTGAAGAGATAAACTCTTTCTGAAAAACTTTTAGGTCATTTCACTTAACTATTTCATTTTTCTTTAATTATGTGATTGACTATGTCCAGAAGTATTACTTCTCTCCCCAGCTATATATATGGGCAACCTAGGGTGCCTTAGCTCAGCTGGAGACATCTAGGGTGCCATTCAAATCCTCACACACAAGTGCCTAGTGTCATTTTGAAAGCCTAGGATGCCTTAGATAGACCAGATTTCAGATCTGACAGAGGTGCTGGAGGAGACCTGGACCCTTCTGGTACGGCACATGGATGCAGGGTACCCAGTGTGCCTCCAACAGTGAAAGGCACCGATATTTAGGTACCTCAAGCAAACACTGTGTGAAAGCCATGTAGATCTCACCAATATAGGTAACAGACTACTGGAAGCATGTCAAAAAGGCACGAGACACCTTGGTTTAATAGCCCCTGTGCCATACACGCTTATATGTTTGAACTGAACTCCTACCCTACAGACATTTCAAGTGCCTTGAAGCTGAGCTGACATATGAGAGGGTCAAAGAAATTAGTTCATTAAAGGGTATTCATGTTAATCCGAAATGCTCCTGAATTTAATCCATTTAGTTAACCTTTTGAATGAGGACCAACGAATTTGCACTGAAAACACAAGACATAATATAAATTATCTCTATGAAACTAAACATTGTATAACAATATAATGGTTAAAATGCAGTTTTAAAACATTTTGATGGAAGTCAGTCCCTGATTGAGACAAATATGAAGACTTCAGATATGAAGATTATCTTCCAGCTGCTGCTCCAGATACATAGAAGTACCTTACAGGCTGTCCTGGTTTCAGCCAGGGTTGAGTTAATTTTCTTCATAGAAGCTAGCGTGAGGCTATGTTTTGGATTTGGGATGAGAAAATGTTGATAAGGTGCTGATGTTTTGAGTTGTTGCTAAGTAGTCAAGGACAGTCCAGCTTGTCATGCTGGCCTGCAGCGAGCAGGTTGGGGGTGCACGGGAAGCTGGGAGGGGACACAGCTGGGACAGCTGACCCAGGCTGGCCAAAGAGATATTCCATACCATATAACGTCATGCTCAGTATATAAAGCTGGGATGAAGAAGAAGGAAGGGGTGGAGGGACGTTCGGAGTTATGGCGTCTGTCTTCCCAAGAAACCACTACGCGTGACGGAGCCCTACTTCCCTGGAGATGGCTGAACACCTGCCTGCCCATGGGGAGTGGTGAACAAATTCCTTGTTTTGCTTTGCTTGCGTGCGCGACTTTTGCTTTACTTATTAAACTGTCTTTATCTCAAACCATGAGTTCCCTCACTTTTACTCTTGCGATTCTCTCCCCCGTCCCACCGTGGGGGAGTGAGCGAGCGGCTGTGTGGGGCTTAGTTGCCGGCTGGGGCTAAACCATGACACAGGCTCTGCACCATACCTGGTAGCTGTGCCTGCTTCCAGTATCCTATTGCTAAGGAACAGAATTGCACCCTGGAGATCTAGTGACACCCTCAATGGACTCAAGAAAGCAACACACCTCAAACGTACATTTCATCAGCTGAACCACTTTGTAAGCAGCACTAACTGTATTGATTAGGGACTTGTCTGATTTGTCTAAACATGGGTATCTAGTGCTATTTGAGATGCTGTCAGGTGTCACAACTGGTCAAGAGCTGATGTTCCAGAACTGTGCAGATCTCCCATGCAGGTTACTCTAGTTATTCTGGGCATTGCAAATAGCACACTACAAGCATCGTACCTTACTATCATGGTTTAGCCCCAGCCAGCAACTAAGCCCCAAGCAGCCACTCGCTCACTGCGCCACGGTGGGACGGGGGAGAGAATCAGAAGAGTAAAAGTGAGGAAATTCATGGGTTGAGATAAAGACAGTTTAGTAGGGAAAACACAAGCAAAGCAAAACAAGGAATCCATTCACCACTCCCCATGGGCAGGCAGGTTCAGCCATCTCCAGGGAAGCAGGGCTGCATCATGCGTAATGGTTTCTTGGGACAACAGATGCCATCACTCTGAACATCCCCCCACCCCTTCCTTCTTCTTCTTCTTCGTCCCAGCTTTATATACTGAGCATGATGTCATATGGTAGGGAATATCTCTTTGGCCAGGCTGGGTCAGCTCCCCGTGCACCCCCAGCCTTCTCGATGGCAGGCCAGCACAAGAAGCTGGACTGTCCTTGACTATTTAGCAACAACTCAAAACATCAGCACCTTATCAACATTTTCTCATCCCAAATCCAAAACACAGCCTCACACTAGCTTCTATGACAAAAATTAACTCTATCTTGGCTGAAACCAGGATACTTACTAAAAAAACCTCAGTATTAGAAATCCTTGAACTACATTGGGAAAAACAGACATGTTTAACCGTAGTTGTAAACTAATACTAACATTAATGTGTTCAGCAGTTTCTAACATCTATATTGAACTTGATAGTTGATTTTTACTTATTATTTAAATAAAGGTCACACTCAAATAACAATTTTACAGAAATTAGACATAAATTTAGCCCCTATATTCCTTGTTTTGGTTTTGGTGGGTTTTTTGGGTTTGTTTTTAAATATCTGTGTAGCCTTCACATGAGAAGTCTGATTTTCAGTATTATCCTCTGGGTCTTGCATACCTCTTTTGCCTGTGGTCCAAGTTGGATGGACACCGGCCAGCCCTGATCTGAGGGTTGTGAGCTCAAGCTAATATGGTAATCCTAATGAGCTACAGCACCATGCTAACAAACATGGAAGCTTGCTGGCCTTTAGCCGTCCCTGAGCACAACTAAAATGAGTGTAAGTTTGACTGCAAAAGGCCAGGAAGATATGTGGTGACTTGCAATAAGCCAGATTCCCAGCACTTCATAAAATGATCAGTTGGCACAGCCAGGTGTTGAAGGGCAAAATCTTTGAAAACATCTGTGGCTGATGTTTGAATAAATATGGCATATATCAAGAGACATTTGTTGACATAATAAGACTTCTAGCTTCAAAAAAATGCAAGAAGGAAAAATTAAGCCCCAGTGAGATCTAGGAAACTGGAAAGTGTCTACTTTACACAAGTAGCTATGACATAAGAATGGTACATACAGCTTTTTTTTACCCAGAGAGACTATGTTAACTGGGGACAGGGTACAAAGATAAAAATGTGTGCACCTGATATCTGGACTATTTCACAACCAGGCATTTTAAAAGCAACTTAAGTTAAAATAGTAACGTACTTGGATTAGACAACATTTTATATAGATTTGACAAAATATACACTTGAATAAGATATATATATACAAATATAGTTACATTCTCCTGTGTACCTAAGGAGAATGTAATTCCCTAATTTCATACTTATATGGTTTACAAATGTATGGAAAATTAAAATTTTGCAGGAAATAAAATATGACATGGGCAGTTTTTAGAAATTATATTTATAGCATCATGACAACCCAGTTTGTCAAGCCACATTACAGGAGAAACAAGATTTTGTATATAAGTGTAAATATCAGGACTTGAGATGGTTCTGTCTGTTGCTGTGCAATGTTTGTTGATGGAAATAACAGCTTGACACTCAAAATAATGTTAACTCATGACATTTGATTTCTGCAGTAAGAAACCTGTGACATTTTACAATAATTTTAGTGACTAATAAAAGAGGAATACAGCAAAAGTTTTTAGTTTTGTCTGTCCTAATCGTTAAGAACTTCATCAATATTAATTCTATTGATGCTGCGACTTCTGTTACATACAAAAAGGCAGTTTTCCTAGTCTCTGTTGGTTTGCCACTATAAGTTTGGGTAGTGGGAATAAATGAAAGAAGATTTTTTTTCCTTATATAAACATGAAGTCAAAATAAAAAAGTTTTTTAAAATGTGGTATGAAAGAACATAATAAACAATCAACTGTGTTCTTCTTCCACTGATTATAACACTTGCAGATTTTATATTATCAACATCCAGTTGAGTAGTGTTCCATATGTTTAGAGCAAAATTATGTAAGTTTATGCCAATTAAATTCTTCATATTTAGTAGGCAAAAAAAATGTCAGTAGATTTTGTCTACTATTTAAGTGAATAATCCCAGGAAAGGTACCAAATAAAATATACATCTATTGAAATGCAGAGAGATATTAAAATTTCTTTTGTTTATCACAAACTTCTTACAGTGAAGCTTGTGATATAATCCTATGATATTTTCACCATCTACCATATACTCAGATTATCCAATACCCACACATACAGTGAACATGCACATACCCAGTGAATGCATATATATATATATTCAAGACAAGACACATATGTCTAACAAACTAAAAATGTGGCAATTGATCAAATCCCCAAAGTGGGATTTTACACACCATTTCTTGGGTTAGTCTGCTATAATGTACTATTAACAGAACAAAGTGTAGAATAAAGCAGTCAAACAGTGATTGTAATACAGAGTAAAAAAAGACTTCTGCTTAAAAAACTGGCATTATCAGCTGTTAGACAGCTCTCCAGTGGGAGGTTGTTATCTGGAAGTACATAGACCTGGGTTAATTCCACCTTACTAACTAATTGGTTAAAAGTGCTAATGCTATATGCCCAGTTGCCCAAGAATCCCTCTGTAGTCAGTGAAGAGACTGAAGCAACTTTGAAGGGAAAATTATCCCATGTAAGCCTGACTCAGTTTTTATACATGCCTCTATCTCTCCACTTGTGATGACCAACACCCCTCTGCAATGGAAGAAGACTCAGAGGAGATAGGCAAGAAAGATGAGCTCAGAGAAGAAGGTAAGGAATGACCACCAGTCACCGTAGAGAAAGCTGAACTTATGTCAACATACAGGGGACTGGAGGGTAACCTTTGTTGCTGCTATATGGCTGTACTAGTGGGTCTGCAGATTATATAAACAGCCTTCCCTGAGATAATTAGTAGAGAGTAATGACTTCCTGAGCTAGCCAGACCAGCATAGGGCGAGGGGGAAACGTACACATGGATCAACCTGACATAAAGTATAAAAACTGGACAATTAGCGAAAGGAATTCTGAAGAGAGAAATGGCCTTGAGTTGGCTTTTACCCACATACTCCTTCCCAGTGACTGGGGACACCCAGTGTCATAACAGTGAGCATACAGGGACCAGTAATGGGCATCATGTTTATATTGTGATTCAACTGTGTATCACAATCACTATATTGTGCTTGTGTTGTGATTTCAGTATATTGCTGTATCACTCTGTTAAATCAAAATCCCACGTAATGCCAATTATCTTCAAATAAGTAGATTTGATATTAAACATTAAACCCTCCTTATGGGTTTGTAGAATATCTACAAGAACCTGGTCAGACAGTATTGGACTCTGACACCACTGAACATAGGAAGCAGGAGTACACGATGGCTCCTTGTTTAGGAGCCTTTTAATTAAGATGTGAAGAATGATGGCCAAATGAGATGTTCAGGATTCAGGTCATTGGATTTCAAGTAGCATGGTGCCTAATAGGTTTTAAGGGACTACACATAGCTGGGTTTCATCAACACAGTACAGTCCAGTCATTTAGGAAAGAATATGGCATAATCACATTTTGAGCAGCATTTTTCCAAATGAGTGTTCCCCTATATACTGGGTACACTGGCATTTTTGGGGACCTTATGATGTTATGTGGTTGATTACTTTTTAGTAAGCAGTAAAAAAAAAACACCCAAAACCTAAGTGAAGAAAAAAAGTCTCTTTTTCTCATACAAGCCTTATCTCTACCAAGCAATAGCCATTTTCATGATAGTTCTGTGAGCAAATGGTGGACAATATAGACACTCTAGAATATGTAACTATATCAATCACATTAAAGAAAATGCAAGTGTCCCGTGTGTTATGATAAAAAAGACGGACATTACTATCAGTACAGGAGTTGCACTTCAGCAATCACTTCTGTCTGTCAAAATAAGTTATTCTAATAGGAAGATTCAAGGAAGGAGAAGAAGTGCAACCATATATTATGCAGGGAAAAAAATCGTCATAGTATCATGTAATTTACACACCAGTGAATTGATTGCCCCAGGTTCCTAGATTTTTAATTTTATCTACTGTCAGTACAACCACTGTAGTTTGAGCCACACCATATGTTACCTGACATATATGCCACTCCACTACTATGCACTTTCATATAACAAAGATCTAGCACAACTCTACTCACTTGGCTGAATCAGTTTAAAAGATCTTGGCTTCATGCGTTCATGTGTTTCTAAAGATTGCACTAGGTCTATGACCAGGCTGTGACTATAAGGTAGGAAAACAGATATATAAATGATACATTCTTGTTTAAAGAAGTCATTGAAAAAAGGTTGAAAGAGAAAGAAATAGATGTAAAAACTTTCCTAGGTAGATTTGTATTTTCAATTAAAAATATTCTTAAAAATAACTTGAAATGGGAAGTAAATAATTTAGCTAAAATAATAATGAAAATAAACATGCAATAATACATTTTTCTTCTATGGTATGATGAACTCTAAAAATTTTATAGGATTTATCAATACGGTTACCACACAAGTAAAAATAAAAGAGAACTTTATATTTTAAATTTTTATTTTAACATTAACTCTAAAATATTAATTTTAATAGTAATGGAACTCTAAAATATGAATTTTAATAGTAATGGAAGATGGTTTGTATAAAAACTCAAAAGCCAAAGACAGACATGACAATGTAAACAGCTGTAATTTGTACTGGAAAATGGTATTAAAAGACTTGGCATCAATGAAGAAAATTTCAAAATTCTCCTCTTCAAAAGTTACAGAAAGATATACTTATCTGTGGTATTATCTCAAGTCTACAATTATAGATAATTTTTAAATTGTTATATTTTTATTATATTCCCTTCAGGCATGTTAATGTTCAGCAACTGAAACTATCTATTTGTTGATACATCTATCTACATATGCTTATGCATACATGTTGCCTTATACATCTTATAGCAAGTAATTTTTGAACTAAGCATTAATGTCATAATGTGTTTCAGCAAACCATTTAGAGCACCATAAATAATTCATTGTAAACTGGGTCTTTGTTCTCTTTACATAAAGCAAAAATAAAGCAAAACTGAACTTTGTTTAAAGATGTTATAAGTTGTAACGGTAAATGGGGAAAATACTGTAAGTTTTATTCCTAAACTAGAAATGGGATTTCATTACAGTGATGAGCTATAGAACAATTACTTAAGAAAATTAACAGAGCAAGTGTCCGTTACCACCTTTTTTTAAAAATAAAACTGGTTGTCACTATTATGTTAGGTGTGAAGTGTTTGATCCAGAAAGTGTTTGATAGATGTGTTGAGAGCATGTCTTCAGATAGGGCCTGTAGGGGATTTAGTGAGAAGAAAAATTAATTTAATGATCATTGTTCAGATCTGACATGAGATAATCACGTAGCTGCTCAGCTTGAAATTGCCTAAGATATTTTTTTTCTACTTCTGTGCCTATGCATCACTTCTGTGATGACCACATGGCACTTCAGGATATGCTTTACAGGGCATGGTGGTGTTGGGTTGATGGTTGGACTTGATGATCTTAAAGGTCTTTTCCAATCTTAATGATTCTGTGATTCTGTGACTATGCACAGAAGTAGAACTTCTGGTTTCCAGTAAAATTTTCTGATGACTGTTGGTGCCTAGGTAGGTATTTTGATGATCACAGTTTCTTACATGTGCACATAAATCCTTCTGTGGCTCAGAGCTAAATTTATTAACCAGCTTGTGATGCAGAAAATCTCTGGCAGAGGCAGGGACTGATTGGATACCTGGAAGCAAAGGCAGTTCATGATTATAGAACTGATCTGGAATTAAGGGAATGGCTGCTTTAATTCCCTGCTCTGTCACAAACTTTCTGTGACCTTCACCAAGTCCTACTGGATACACCTATTTATAAGTGTAGCTATCTCCAGCTTTCCTTTAAATTAATCACCGTGAATTTCTAAAGCAGCACAGTTGCATACATGCAAGACAGACCTGTAAAGCACGTAGCTCTTTGGAAGTTAATTCACTCCATTTCTCTTCCACTATTTCCTTATCAGCCAGATTGCAGGACTGAAAATATCTAAAATAATTAGGTTTTAGCAGATATGAGATCTTTCTCTATGAAAAAATAGGCACTTTAACTAGCTTCTTTGCTGCTCAATACAAACCAAATACTTATTTGAAGAGATTTCCATCGTTCTGATTCAGACACAATCCAGATGGCATTTCTGGTTAAATTTTGCGCTTTACAGGGCTGTTACTTCAGTATTATGTCTAGCAGATCTTGGAAGGTAGCTTCACTGAGTCCTGTGCATCAGAACCGTACGTTGTTCACTCCCGTAGTAGATAGCCCTAGTTTTTCTGGTCTTTGTCATTATTGACTAAGATTAAGCTGTGAAGCTGAAATTTCCTGTTCAAATATCTTTAATAAAAACAATGCAGTAGGATGACTAGAATTTTATTTTGTCACTTCTTCAGTTTAAAGTAACCAAAACATTACCTTGAAATTCAAAGAATGAAAAAGGAAACATTTCAAAAAAGGCTGAACAGGTTTGATGTGGTATTACATATTTCCAGAATAGGTGTCCTGACCAATGGTCTTAAAATAAAAAATAAGGTTACCATTGCATTTCTATTCCTACTGTAGCACTTACTTTTCTTTCAGGGTCTGGAATAGATGGACAACAAAACAACTGCATAAATAAACCTGTCATTCTTTTCATCTGTGTTTTCAGAAAAAAAAATCATGATAGTGAAATTGGAAGACTTAAGGAAGGCCATTCATGTTACCCAGGAGAATACAAATCAATAAAAGTTCATCGCTCAGAGGTTCTCACTGATTGGAACATACTGGTAGCACAGTAATTTCAAAAACCAATGTAGGGTTTGCCAACCACACCACATTTTGTGATTGTACGCAATGAAATGTTATGACCTAGAAACAGCACTCTACAGTACAGGCCTTTGAATGTCATAATGTTCTTGACTCCAACATGGATCAGCTAAATACTGACCATTTGAAATGTATTTCAGAAAATTATAAAACTCTTATAAAATTTTAATATAAAAAATCCATGAAATATTGTAGATTGAAGAGCACAGACATTATAAAGACAAACGAGAAAATTAATATGTCAAGGAAAATTGTATTTTGTAAAAAGGCACTTAAATGCCATGTAAGACCCTTTAAAAATGCACACAACTAAATTCTTCTGTTGATTCATTAGCTGATGAAGACATTATTGGCTCTCACAGTCAATTCATGAATGTTGCTATGCCAGTAATTAACTTCAAGTCAGCAAGGGAAAAAAAAAAACAACCACTCCTATTGCTTAGAGACATTTCTCAGTTAAATTCTCAAGCAAAAATAACCTCCTCTATCAGCTGTTGCTGTGAGAAAAGTATATTATGTCTGAGCTGTATTGTACCTTTTTCTGACTCGTGGGACACACTGTGAATGCAACGTCCAGAGTTCCAAACCATGGAACAAAGTTCTACATGGTACATTCACTCCTGTTGAGCTAAATCACAATATTTAATTGAAGTATAAACAAACAATATATAATTTTCTCCATTTAAATTTACTGTGTTTAGTTATTTTTGAGTCATGATAAAACTTACTGCTTGGTAAAGAAAAAAGTTGAAGATAAAGGGTAGAAACTTTAAAGTATTTGTAAAAAAAAAAAGATACAGTATTTTAAGTATCATCCAATCTTATTTCAAATTCAGGCTAAATGAGAAGATCATTAATTTTCAAGCACATTCTTAGTCTTGGATCATAGCTATAACTAATGGGTGCAATGCAAGTGCCTAGCACTACAGCAGGGTGAAACACCGAGTGGTCTGGTAAATCCAAGAATGTGATTTATCTTATTTTCTCTCTCATGTACTCTTTCACCACTGAAGACAAACTAAAAACTATTGAAGCAAGAAGTCTTGTAACATTGGTTAAAACTTGGTTTAATAATGCTACAGAGCAGTTAAACAGGTAAAGAAGCAAACCTAGATCTGAGAAGGGTTACCTGTCTGATAAAGTGCTGTACCGTGGTCAGGCATTCACGACTCCTCATTTCCTGAGTCGAAAAAGCTGAACAACTGAAGAGCAGCAACCTCACAATTGTTATTTTTCTTCTTTTGTATGCATTTTGGCTTCAAATACATAAGCAGGTTTTGCATGGATGCAATATATCCATGATCCATCATGACCTGTTACTCAGTTTGGCCTTAATCTTGCCTAATTTTCACAGTCAAAAACTGCATATTCCTTCACTTTCCTCCACCACTTGTGCCATGCCCACAGTCTATATGCACAGGAATTGCTCTGTTCTGCAGCTTGTGAAGAATGGTCCCTGGCTCACTATCTCTGCTCAGTCTACATAAAAGACTTTGTAAGCTCCTTCAGTGTCTGGAAGAAAATTTGACAGTGACTTTTCCTTGTTTCTTCTAATCTATTTTTTTTCAAGTGTGTCTACCAGACTGCTCCAGACAGTTCATATTCCACCTCCGTCTCTAAAGCCTTATAGCAGGTGGAAGAAATTCCTAGTGTCCAAGCATGGATCTACTGCTGAGTGAATCTCGTTCATTTCTCATCTGCTGCTTCTGCATCCCTTGTTTGAAACGCTGCCTGCCAAGAAAGGCAGGTACTCCTATACCTTTCTAGACTAATTTGATTATTTTTGTCTTTATTACTTTCAGAAAAGTATTTCAGGCTAGAAAATCCTGCATTATGTCTGCTTGTGTATTTTTGCTTTCCAATCTTTTTTCTTCTCTTTATGTTTGTAATAATTAAATTATATTTCATGCTACCTAAAATCCCATTATATCCTATCCTTCAGTGGTGTGCCAAAAAATTATTTGATTTCAGCCCATGTGAACAAATATTCTGCCAGCCTTTTCTGATTAGCTGATTGCTTTCTATATTATTTTTCCCTCAAACCCCTGACATGCTTTCTCCACCATATGTGCAGAAAGATTCTGTCCCTGCACCATACACGAAGTCCAAAAAGTCTTCTCATCTTTCATCTTCTCATCATTTGTCTCCTTGTCCTCCTAGCAGCCCACATTTAACATCTTACATACTCCAGAAGTGGAAGGCTGTGTGATACAGCCTAATCCATAAGTGTAGCTGACTTTTTCTTGGTCATACTGCAGAGCACTCGAGGACCAGCAGATGTATGACCAGCAGAGTTTGAGAACCTCAAACAGCTGCATTATGGTGTGCCCCTGTGGCTGTCCTGCATGGTGTGGTTTTGAGCAGACATCTGCATGAAATTTAAATGGGCTGGAAAGCAGAGCTGAAGGGACAGACAGTGTCTTTCATAAAGAAATAAAGGCAAAACCAGGAGGAAATCCTGTTAGCGTCCAGAAAATAGGATATACAATGATACACCGTGTTTCTTCTTTAAGGCAGGCATGAGGATTAGAAAGAAGAAGAGGCTAGTCATAAAGTGTTTACCTCAATCCCAGACATTACGGATATTTTAGGCTAAAATACAGCACAATTGGTTATTTACAGTATAAGTTTCCTGTGGGCTGATAAGGTGGTGGCATTATAGGGAAACTTTTTAGTGTTTTTGTATGCCTAGTCAACTCTTCCTGATAGCCTGCAAATTTTGCCTCTGCAACAGAATTGTCTCATTGTCCAGTTCAGCCTCATATTATTATTTATTATCTAGTACCTAATATTATCATCATAATCATTGTTAAAACCCTCATATAGCTACAGACTCGCACTGAGCAGAAGTGAGCATCACTAGAGCCACCTAGACACATCTTCGCAGCTCTCCCAAGTGTCAGTGTCCCTAAAAGAAAACACTGGCTGAGAAAGCTTCTCTTCATTATATTTCATATACTCCATCAAGGTAGAAAGGTCTTACTACAACCTCCATCTTGTAATGCATTATATGGTTAAATACAACTAAAGTAAAACAGAGTTTAGGTTAGAAAAGTATTTTCACATGCAACAGCAATCCCACAACCCTGCAAACTGCTTATTTTTGGTTTTGAGCCAGAAGAACAGCACATCCTACTGCAAGGAAAATGCAATTTCCAGACTTAATAGGCTACAAAGTAAATACAGATTCCCTGTGTTCCAAATTTAATCATGAATTGTTGAGATTTCCTTGCCCCAAACAATTATGACTTCTAATTACAGCAAGGTTTCATTTGCATATATCCCAGCCTTACCATCCAAGCTAAGAACAGTTAAGATATGTTGCAAAAAGATATGTCTAAGAATAGGCACCCAAGAGGATCATAATAAAAATGTTTCTGTATCACCTGTCAGTTCAAAACACTTCTACATATGGTCATGGCTTAATGCTCCCCATTGCTCTTCTCATGCTCATGTTCTCCTTTCAAGTCCCCTCTGCAATTACTAGTAGGTTGGAGCCAGTGAGCAGGGTGTAAATCACCCCCAAACTGGTGCTTTTATGATCCCTCCTGCTGTTGTTCCTCCTCTTCCAGCTGCTTCTCCTTCTGTTATTTTGCCATTTTACAGAATAAGGGTGATAATCTGAATTTTGCAGGCTCATCAGTTGAAAAATATTTTTGAAAAAGAGTGCCAGCCTTTAAGAATTCCAGTTTCCATAATACTTGTTTAGTAATTTCCATAATAAATTCCAATCTGATAGCCAGTTTAGTACTGAACACTGTATGGGGGTTAATTTGGCATTGGTTTTGCAACTGTAAAGTCAAACAAGTTGCCAACAAGAGTGTGGCAACATTATCTGTAGTTGAATTTCACATGGGAAACATGACAGAATGGACTTTTATGAATGGTACACAAGTTTAAAGATTTTATCTAAAAATCTTGAAATTTTTTTGTCCAGTTACCATAGCGTCATCCAGTAAAATTCAACAAACCCATGTTATCCTCTTTGCTATGCAAAAGCCATAACAAGGCAATACTCTTCTATCCCCACGTTAAAGTTTTAGAGACTCGTTTGGGAAAGACAAGTTGTCCCAGTGTGCCATCTTTTCCTCATAAAGCAACAGCTTCAACAAAACAGCCATCAAGTATTCTTGCTATTATTTCAACTAATAGAGCTATGTAAGGCAGTTGATAATTGGGCACATCACAGATTTGTCTGCTTTTCATATCCACTACTTGAAAGATTAACAAAATGAATCCAACTGGCAATAAAATCTTTAAGAGCTGAAACAATTATTTGGAATATTGCCAAAACTAAAGGTAGTATCTGTATCTCAAAATGCCTCATTTGCAAAGCAACTCTTCAGTAGATCTTTACTCTAATGACATTTATCACATACTTTCCCTTTAGCTTCTCAGAAGAAATCATGTCTGTTTAAAAGAGACCATGCTCTATTGGTTATGCAGGTATTTGTTTTTTGTCTCATCTTTTGTTCTGCATTCAGTGCTCCAGCAGAAATCTGAATGGCCACCTGTCTTGCAGCCAAGATCATAATGAATTATGCCAGGTCTGTCTTGATAAACGTCATTTGAAAGAATTTTTCAATTTACCTAAATTGAAATAAATTATTTCATAATGACAAAATACAAAATTATGTTTAAAAAGAAAAACAAAATTAAAGAAAAAGTAACAGGATAGGCCTATCATAACATTTAGTATATTTCCCTCTTAATGCACGAACATTCTTTTTATACAATTTCTTCTACCATTTTGACCCTAGTTAACAGTATCTTATTTGATGAAATTCCTCCGTTTTGTTATAAATTATAACAGGAAATCTCTCTCAATAGGAATATATTTCATTTCTTACTTTCATTGCCTTTATATTCCTTGAAATACATTGTAAAAAATTCTCTTTTATCTTTCAATACAAATGTTTGTTATCACATCCAATTAGTCAAAATTAAATTGAATTCTCTGTACACTGGTCATATCTTTTTGATGTCTGGGTATTGAAAAATGAACACAATATCACTAGATTATATAAAGAAGGATACAGCCTCCCTGCTTCATGTTCATATTCTCTTCATATGCATTTTAGAAAATCACAATAGATTTTTCCTTCTGCCATGTCAAACTGCAAGGTAATACATAATTAGCTAGGTAGGAAATATAGCAGAAAAGAGAATATTTATATCCTGTAGGGTAAAATCATATTTTGAACTATTCCTTAGCAAGGACTTTGAGTTTGCAATCTTCTCTTTAGCAGATTTATAATTTCCCCCAGTTCTATTCATTTCAAATGCCTGCAGAGACCTTTTCCAGTCTTTAGAGAACAATTGAAACTTTCCGTCTTTCATCAGGAGTCTTTGATAGTGCATTGACTACAATGAGGTGCAGAATTGTAAAGGCTTCTTCTGTCCTTCTCTGACCTATTCATTGTATGAGATATCACATGAGCAGCCTTTGGAACTCCTTCTGAATTTCTCACCACATGGGAAAGAAGTATGGTCACAGAGCACAACAGTTGCTTCCTGCATAGATGATCCATTTTCAGCCCACTCCCCTCAGGTTTTCTTTACATTCCTATTATTGTCGAATGATCTCCCTGAACTTGGTTTTTCTCTATTATATTGCTAAGAGTTAGGGTCCCACCTTCTGCTACTGACCTTTGCTTTACAATAACCTTTTACATTATTCTGCTTATAAAAAGTATATATTTTTTCAAGAACATTCAGTGATAGTTCTATCATCACAATTTTTATAAGCATAAAAATACATTTTCTGCCTGAAATATCATCCTTATCATCCTTGCAAAAAACAGTCAAAACTGAATTAACACAGAATTTTCTCACCTCAGATTCAAGCTGGAGTTTAAAAAGGGCGTTCATTATATAGCATATGACTTCTAAACATGTTTGTGGAACAATCATTATGCTTTTGTTTTTCTGCACAACCTAGAACACAATTGTAAGTTCTGCACAATACCATACATAACAAATAAATGTAACATTTATATTATACAGACATACCATTAAGTACAGTAGTGTTTATCATGCTCGAGGCTGCAAATAACTTCATCACAATGTTTGAACAGCCAACTGAAAATCAGGATGCTATAGATAATGAAATGAAAGTAAGGCCATTATATGCTTTGATCCATTTTACTTCATTTAATTGTAAGAATTAATGTGAAATTCAGTTTTCCAATTGGAAGTATGAAAACAAATAAAATTAAAACTATTTCTTTCCATAAATAACAAAGTATAATTAATAAAAACATCTTTAGCACTTTTATTTGAATTTTGGAAAAATTGCTGGGTTCCTCGACCAGGTTGCAACTTTGAAATGAAAAAATCTTGTAAAGAATATTTGACTTAGTAATCATCTATTGTATAGTACTTTCCATAAGCCATGATATGCATATTTATAGAGATAAAATATACACAAATTAATTATCACTCATTACAGTGCAAACTCATTATAAATTATGTGTTCATCATTTTATGTTTAGAAATGAAAGTTTTTCTGTAAATACATATAGTGGTATAGTAAATCATTCTGCTTATACAGGCTACATGGTCACATTGGTCTCGGCATATTTTCCCACATTCAAAGCCAGATTTTTCTCTATTACAAATATAATTCTTGTAATGAAATACAATGTAATGTTCATCTCTCCACTTTCATGTAAAAACTGTGGTCATCAAAACCCAAAACCCACAGCTGTTCTGCATTATGGAAAACACCCCCATGAATTTAAATTCCAGCTGTATGTTTACTACATGCATAAAAACAAATTTATTAAAATAAATACATTAACACCTTTTAAATATATATATAGCTCTTAATCCTTGAATTTATATTACATCCACTTCAAAGTAAAAGCAAGACAATCTTACTCAAGAGCAACATGTCCCTTTAAAGAAAGCAGAATCATGCCCTCAGTGGACAGAGAAATGAGGCATTAACACAACCTCATTTGAAATCAATATAAATAAACTATGTTTACTATTTAGGAAAATAAGGCTTTTCTGAGACAGGTCTATTCTCACTAGATTCTCACAAAATTCCTCATCTGAAGTCTTACTTGATTATAATGTTTCAATTTCCTTTTTTTTTTAATGAAAAACTTCTTAAGGGTATTTTTAGCTTGTTTCTGTTGAATAAATGAAAGTTAATTACTCTATGATAAGTATTTCTCTGAATGATTTATTGATTATTTTCAATAATGCCATTTCTGACTTTCTAATGAAACCTAAAATCCAAGGTGCAGATTTTTCCAGCTCTGTATGAGCTGCAAGAAACTATTAGCATTACAGGCTCCGCAATCAGTCCCGTGTTTGCACTCCAGGACACTCCTGTTCGTCCACTGTCAGTGCTGACTGCTCTGCTGTATATGTGCAATCCCACCACTTTTAGGGATCAGACTTGGCTTGAAACAGAATTCGTCACCGGGCTG
Organism: Phaethon lepturus; assembly: GCF_000687285.1. Classification (NCBI taxonomy): domain Eukaryota; kingdom Metazoa; phylum Chordata; class Aves; order Phaethontiformes; family Phaethontidae; genus Phaethon; species Phaethon lepturus. The sequence goes on along the minus strand of NW_010536903.1, from coordinate 43,512 downwards.
GGATTCAGCCCGAGATCAGGGTACCTAAACTTAATTGTCCATATGTAGGCTATGTTATAGACAATGGGAACTTTATTCACTTGTGTAAACACAAACATTGAGCATTATCTGAGAACTGATGTACCCAATGCACCTATATGGGTCTGGCAAATGTGACCCATAACCTAACTTGTACCCATAAGGGTACACCCTCATGAACTGCAGCTAGAGGCTTGGCAGGAAACACTACAGTAGCTCAAATGGTGCTAAATGCCTCTCTTCAGGCAACTCAGCAGAGCCTCAGGTGTCTGAGCAGCTGGGTCAATCTCCAGCTACCCCTAACCAGGCTGATGATTCATTGTCTACAACAGAACTTCAGGTACTGAACTTAACCTGCAGACATGTATATAGATACCTAAATTAAGTGTCATGACAAATAGCATCCTACTCACAAGTTTCCTTATTTAGAGTCACATGGCGGACAGCAAGCATACCACCATGTACTAAAAAATGAAGAGTAGATGACAAGAAAGCTCAAGCCAAAGAATCTAATATATAGTTGTTCTGCTTTTTATATCTACATATGTGTATATATATGTGTGTATATATATTTAATCAGTTCATCAAAGGATTCTATAGACTATTATGCTCATGTGAAAATCTCTCATTTTCCAGTTGATTAATTAAATTGTCCATAAGTATAAGCTTTCCACAGCTTTGAGTAGTAACACCATATGTGCAGTTCATGCTGTTTACCTTATTGTGCCACAGTTAAACATCTCCCATTTCATCTCCCATTTGTATATCCTTCTCCATAAAGTACCATAGGTACCTGGTGGCCATCTCTGTTAAGTTTTTGATGAAATATATGCATCCTGTTCATGATCTTAGAGTTAAATGCTTAGCTGTCTTAAGCTCATCATTACTGCTGTTTTGTAGGTGTAGTGCCACTTAGCTCCTCACTGGGAGAAAAGAACCCTCAAATTATCCCACAGATCCCAAGCTCCCTTACAGGAGAAGCAAGCTCCCACCTCAGGTTCTCTGAATTACATTTTAAAGACTCTGAGGCACTTCACTTTCTGGCAAAAAAAAAAAAAAAAAAAAAAGCATAGGCTTCTAATTTAGGCAGCATTAACCACTTTGCTTACGTGTCAAATCTGTTTTTTAGATGCAGGATTCAAAAGCATTTGGTCAGCATTAATGAATTAAATTCCATGACACGTAAAGCTGAGTATAACGTATGCATTGAATTTTCCATGTTAATTCCAAAGTCCTCTTTGTTAAATATAACACATTTTTCTTTACCTGCTATGCTTACTATTGCAGAATCCTACCTCCACCTGTTGCAAGGGATGATTAGATGTGGTTTGCGTTCGATTTATGACAAGGTTCACTGAATTCTATAACCTAATCTGTGTTTTCAAAAAAACATGTATTTTCCAAGCCTGCACTAAGAATCCTTTTTTATTATCAGAGGTGTAGTAACAATCCTGTCAGAGAGGATCTTCATTCATCTGTTTCTTTGAGAACCCCCATCCATATGTTGTTTCAGACTACCTTAATGGATAATTCTGTATGCATAACCACATTCCACAAGCCTAGCATTGTGGTTTGCGTTCGATTTATGACAAGGTTCACTGAATTCTATAACCTGTGTTTTCAAAAAAACATGTATTTTCCAAGCCTGCACTAAGAATCCTTTTTTATTATCAGAGGTGTAGTAACAATCCTGTCAGAGAGGATCTTCATTCATCTGTTTCTTTGAGAACCCCCATCCATATGTTGTTTCAGACTACCTTAATGTGTAATTCTGCATTCCACAAGCCTAGCATTCAGCATGCATTGAAAAATTGAAATATTTTGCAGTTCTTTTGCTGGCAGATGATGAATTCCTTGTTGCTCATTTTTCTTAGTAAAGTAGCCACGATGCAAAAAATGTGTGCCTATTCTACTTAAAAGAAGCCTGATGTCTGCACCTACTTTAAGAATCTGCAGTTATTTAACTTGCATCTGTTGCATTTATCTCCAAACGTTTAAAAACATTCCCACCAGACCAAAAACTGGAATGAAAAAATGCTTGTGATAATTGACAGAAGAAAGGTTTTCTTCTGAGAAGCAGAAAAAAGATCACAATATGGAAGGAATTTTTAATTAAAAAATAAAATCTTAAATGGAATCCCACAGAAAAATGTTCATGGAATGATTCTTCAGCTTTTATTGTAGATGCATAGATAAATTAATAATAATAAATTGATAAACAGAGAGACAATTATCTAGTAAATATTCACAATATTATGAATTTTCTTGACATGTTGGAGAAAAAAATTTGTACTCCTGAGTGTTTTTGACTACAAGACAAACATTTCTTAAAAACAACAATTAAAATATATTTTTTAATAATGGGAGGTCACTGAAGTTTTAACACGCAATACTTTATTTTCTCTATATAATGATAATAACAACAATAATAACATTTCTACCAGTTGCATAGCAAACACTCTTGAAAATAATTATATTATCTCTCATATTCTGGTGGTAGTGTGGTTAAGGCCAGGAAAGACAGGTCAGTATTTGCCATGTTTGTTCCCTGGAGGAGATCACAACTTCTATTTGACCAACTGTTTCAGAACTGTACCCTCAAAAAATGTCTATTTTTTTAAGGTATATAATTTAATTTAATATAACATATTACTTCTGTCCACAGACTTTGTCTTATCAATATTTTGAATCACATTTTCACTTGTTCATCTGAGATGGTATTTATTTGTAAAATGCAGTACACAGCATGGTGAAGATCTGATTTTAAGTCTTCTGAGTCACATTAAATAGAAGTTGGTCAAACTAGAATCTCCTGGGAAAGCCTTTTAAAATTCTTATTAGTACAGCATATTCTTATTTACGTATAACTCTGACAAGAATTTTCTGAATCATTTGGGCTTGTCCTAAATGAATATATTTACTCTGTTATGATTTGTGTACTGCAATTATTAAGATTAATTCTCTGAGTCTTTCTATCCGATAGGCCAACAGATACACTATTTCTCTTGGATTTATGTAACAGATAGATATACTCTTTAGCATGCTGAGTCGTACACTATAGGTGCTTCACAATGTACTCTTCTGTTTAACAACCTGTAAGTTTTTATCATAGGAAAAGAAAAAAACCAAAACAGTGTGGTCCTTAGGGCACAAACTTGGGAAAAGCCATGCTTTACATCGCTCTAATCTTTTCAAGAACAAAAAGATGCTTTCTCTTCCGTTAAAATTGCACAAGAAAAATAATATCTGATGAATTTCAATAACCACTTGGTAGGCTACAATGAAGTTCTAACTCCATCATTACATATTTAATGCAGTACTGTATTACTCAGTTTGGCCTCCTCACTTCCAAAATCAACACTTTCAGAGTGCTGCATAGTATATAACAAGGTTCTTAAAAGAGAAAGGCTCTCTTAAAATACTCTTTCCACAATAGTGTTAAAATTCATAAATTAACAAGGGGGAAAGGGAAAGCAAAAAGACTTAGTTACCAGTGCAAGACAATATTTAAAGGTTATATTTTGAATACCTTTAGCATGTGTAAGTAAAATAGCCCCTGAACAAGTAACAGTGTTTGTACACTTAGTTCCTCTTTTGAAATATTTATCTTTAAGGTTCTAAAATTAAACAAAAAAAAGAAAAGTTTTGATGTTGTTATGGCAAAATTCTGTAGAAAGCCTGTTTCTCATTTATACTGAAGGCCATTTACACATTACTGGCAGGGTTAAGGGGACTTTCAGTGAGTGTAAATGTAATTTACGTTCAGCCAAAATGGAAGAGTTGATCTCTCCCCGTTCTGCAGTTACATTCTAATGCTTAATTTACATATAACTGAAACATTAATGTCAGCTAAAATAATTAATGTTAAAAATACTGTATAAACTTAGCATCAAACTTCATTCTTAAACAAGTTGCTAGATGGCCTTTAATTTATATGATGTACAGTAACCTTTTCCACTGGTAAATGTGCAGTTTGATCTGCCAATTAAATTAAAAAGCTGTTCATGCCAGGGAAGATATTCAAAGGATGAGTGCATTCCTGATAGAAATACCTGTAAACCTTCTTTTCTTTTCAAAATGTAACAAGATAACATTTCATCAGTACCTAGCATTAACACAGATTTTATTTTACTTGATCCTGTCTTTTAGAAAATATCACAGAAAAAAAAAAAAGGCTTGATAATAGATCATGCCCACTACTGTATTATCTAAACCTGTCCACTGCACTTGAGAAATTTCTTCTGATTGTTGCTATGTCATCATATTTTATTAAATCAGTTGAGCTTAACATCTGAAGACCGAGAGAAAAATATAACTTATTTTTGACAGATGATGCTGAGCATTAAGAATAATCACATGAGCTACAGAGGTTATACAGAAAAATATAAACATAAAAAATAAATGTGAATTATGAAGTTTTTGTTGCTGATAGGCCTCAGCTTTGGCTTCCTTTCTAAATCACAGCACCAATCAACTTATACACGTCCATGCATTTGCGTGTATTCCTCATTCCCTAGAGACCTGATCATTGAATGAAGAGGGCAAAAACTAGATCAGAAAGTTTTGTAAAAACAAAATTAGAAGACCCGCAAATCCAAGAGTAATTTTCAGCCATGTGACACACAACCCGAAGTCCTAGTTTGGAAAATGACTATGAATGCTTAAAAGAAGCTGCCTGAAGACCTTTGAAAACTTATACTCTAGTAGACTCAGCCACTTTTCAATAGAAAATTTGTTAATTTAATCATTTAGACACTTTTACATTTTAATACAGATTTCCATTGGCTCAATTTTCAAAACTGTGGGAAAGCATGAAAAAGCTGAAACATGTGCAGTGAGATTGATCCAGAACTATTTCATCACTTCTGTCTCAAAGGTTTTTTTAATGTCAACTTGAAGCAGGGTGTGGAAATCCATTATATAGTACATGTATTGCTGTGTAAAACATGAACATGGAAAACTTTTCTTTTCACTAAATCATTGTGACACCATCTGTTCAGCACTACTTTCATACCTTTTGACCTAATTCCATATGTCAAAGAAAAACTGGTCAGAAAATAGAAAAAATATTCACCTTATAGTAATAAACAAATAAGTTTTCTCCTATCAGAGCTGTGGGAAAATTTTAACACATCACAAAGCCTTTTTGAAACAACATACCTAAACACAAAATCTGTTTTCTACATTGCCAGAACAGGCCATTCACTGCTAATGACAAACACTCAAATAGTCAAACTATCCACTTTTCAGATCCACTCATACTTTTTTCATAAGCCGTACATACTCACGTCAGCCATATTGTAAAATGCTGGAGACAGAACTAAAGAAAACACCCAAAATGCATGCAAGTCAACATAAATATGGATTTTAAAGCATAAGTAATGAAGACGCTAACAACATTAGATGCTGTTTCCCTTTACCTTCCTTACAACCAGAAAGAGAGTGGATGGCAGCAGAACCGCTACGGTTTTAAACAGTGAAGGAGATGTATGTGCCCTCAATCCTAATTCACATTTCCGTTTGTTTCACTCTGAGACTGCGTATCAGTCTAACAGCCAAGCTTTCTTAGAGCCACCACAGGTATTACAGGAGGATGTGCCCATACCTACCTACTATAGTGTGCCCAGGGCCCTGGCTACTCACATCACTCAAGCAATCAAGCACATGGTTATGGGCATATCTGGGTAACGTCCCCAGGTTCTATTTTTGAGGGAATTGGTGCATTGGTTTCTCTCTCAGGACTTAATCAGGAAGCAGCACAGATGTGCCATCAGCAAGGTATTGGCATGGGCATAGAAAAACACCAACCATGAACATATTAACAGAGGTAAACCTTGGCACTTTCCGTTTTTCAAGCAGCTTGCCAGACATGCTTTATTTAAATACTTTGGCATTCTGCTGGAATCAGCATATTCAGTTTTGCTGTAAAGTTCCACATCAGCACTAATGAATGCATGTATCATTTGAGGTGTGATGGAACAAGTGGACCTGACATGAAGGCAGAAGACCAAGAGAGAGTCACCAAGCCAAAAGATGATCTAAGAAAAGGATCTTTGCAGAATGAATGACTGGGGCAAAATCAGACATGTCAGTACTGTGATCCTAGTTAGTGTAGCTATTTTATTAACCTTACTGTGTCACTAGCAATCTGGAACTACATTTGAGTGAGCTTTGCAATACTTGGGCCAGTTTCTCTGCTGCTGTAAACCCACATTGCCAGTTTACACCAAGTGAGAATCTAGTCCTCTTGTTACAGCAAATTCTTTCTACTTAGTCAACGTAGTTTGTTGTGTTGGGTGTGTTCCATTCCCTTTATTAGCAAGGAGAAGAAGATCTATGACCTTGGCTACTTTCCTGTGAAAACGGTCCTGTATCTCAGGATACAGAGTAGAAGTGTGTGATGTGAATAAAGCTGCTAAATAGAAACCTGAGCAAGAGAGTGCTTTATGGAAAATGCAAAAGTAATGTATTGGGAAATCCCCTATGAGTTTTACAGGCTGGCAGGTGTGATTGAAGGCCCTCTTTCTCTGTAACAGTGACATTCTTAAAATCCTGAGTGTATTGAATAAAGCAGACAGCTTCTAGGACAACCGTATTTTGATAGCTGCAAGCAGGTTAAGGCTGTGACAAAATGTAAAAGAAATTGACACACTTATTTAAATTTTTTTTTTTTCCTAGTTTTCTGAAACTTGTGACTGGAATACTTGTGTTTCCATTACACTGGAGCGTGCGTAGTGATCATATGGAGGTTCTTCGTTCTTTTCTGTAAAGATTGCAACGATCTCTGTACCCAAATTACTTATTACAAATTTATATAGCACAGCTGGTGTTCTGTATAAGCCACTGGGCATTTGTTGACACTACACTAAGCAGATATATTTACAGTACTCAAGAGAATGTGGTATGGTATTTGTTTTAAAAAACTCCTAAAACATCTGCAAGGTACAATGAACAAAAGAAATAGAGTCTACACTACCTCGCTTCAATCAGTGAATGCTGACTATTAGGAATTAATTTACCTTCTACTATACCCTTGATAGATTATAGTCATTTATCTTAACTGCCAGGTAAGGGAAAAGCAAGAGTACATTAAAGTTGCCCCAGCAATTCAGACATTTCAGGATGGTAAAAACTGTATGAAAGTATAAATGGAAAATTCTGGCACTAGACAATATTGTTCAGCCCTAGTACAGAAAAAGGAACAGACATAATCCAGTTCACTTAGAACAAGTAAACCTAGTAAAGGTTATAGGTTTGCTACTTGAGGGAGCTATTTTAAAAATCACCATGTGAAACAGCAGAAAATGCCACCTTAGCCTACTCAGAATGACTGATGCCACATAAATGAAGGTCATGTTTATGACTTAAGTCATTTTACAACACTGAGTATTATAAATCATTATTATTGAAAAGAAAAAGTAAAGTCCATGTCCACAAAAGAAATTAATCAAAATGGTGGGTAACTAGAAAAGCTAAAGGCACAGGAGGCAAGAAAACCTATAAATATCAGTGTTTCTGATCACTGAAATGAGCATCAATAATATTATGTTTTAGCATACTTTGATTTGCTGAGGCCAAATTCTGGAAATATGAGAGAATGAAACAAATACCTTTTCAAGAGAGCGGAGAGATTACACAGCTTAGCCGCTCACAGCACAGAGCTTGATGAACATGCAGCAGTGATTATATGATCTTGGTTTTTGTGGCAGGGCATGGCTGAGTTTCAGCAGACCGTTTCCAGGTCAATGTTCTTATGTCTGGCTAGCCGGAATTTGATTAAGTTGCCTGAACATAAGGGTTTAGGATAGTTAGAGGTACCTACTTTTCTACCTCTTAGACTTCATAGCAATTATGGCAACTAGAATTACTGAACGCCTTTAAAAGATTTAAGAGAAAAGTATATGCTCCTTGATGCAACTGAGAACATACAGGAGTCCCAGTCATCTTGACTATCCCTCTGCTGGTAATAAACTGGACCAAGACCTATCCTGGCTCCTGCGAAAAAGTAGCATGATGCAGGTCCATATAGCTATCTGCTTCTCCTTTCCAAGGTGAGGTGGCAGTCCACAGTGCAGGCATGGATCTCAGAGTACTTCTCCAGCACCTCTTGGCTTCTTAGTGTTACCATACTGGGTGGAAATACTTTGTTGTACTAATCTGCAAAGAGCTTTGACCCTAACTATTGACTATTAATTGTGTGCTTTAACTGTGTTCAGTCTAATACAGAATAATGATGGTATTGTGGTCCCTGCTCTGAAAGGATTACAGAGTTGTTTAAGACGACTTTCCAAATAATCCAATTAATACAAAAATACTGATTATTTCTTCCAGTACTTTGCAGAATCTGTCCTCTCCTTAAGAAAAACTGGCCTGTACATCTCACAGTGCAGCTTCCATACTTGTGACACTTATTTAAGATGAGTTGCACACTTTTTAAAGTCACGATTTTAGGGGTCATATGTTCAATGCCCTTAAGAAGTTAAGTGGCATGTTTCAGCATATTGTAAAGCCTGCAGATCTTTGTGTTGTTGCACTGCAGGTCAAAAGCACAGATCCTGACAGGTCACTAGTTCCCACTTGGTGGTAAACTGTACTATGTGCTCTACAGGAGATTTCACACCTGCCACTCAAAAAGGCTAATGCCCGGAGCCCGCTTAGGGGGGTAATATAGGCTCTACCTGAACATGATCTCTACTGTTAAAAGCTTTATTTGAAAATATTCTTCACTGATACTATACTGGTAAAAAATATTCACTTTTGGGAGAGTAGGAAGAACACAAACTGCATTTCTCCTTTCCTTTGTTTCTATAAACATATTTGTATAGATTCTAGTTTAGAACAACAAGTCCACCTTTTGCTTTTGTAAATCGGAGTCCAGGAAGAATTTTCTATTATAACCCAACAGGATAAAAATCAATAAACGTTAAACTTGTCTCTCTGAGTGCCTGCTAGACAATGTTTATGAAAAATGCTGATGCCAACAATATGGAGGGAGTCCATGGTTATCTGTAACAAAAAAAAAATAGAATGCATTCCTTTTCCTGTTACCTTGCATTCTGTTTCAGAAAATTGGTATCCTAGATGCTAGAGCACTTGCTCAATTCTCTAGGTTGATTACCTGGTAACAGAAGTCAGGAAAGAAAGATTTATCAGCATAATTAATTATTTTTCCCTTGCATACAGTACACTGATGCCATCTACAGACATGTGTAAAAGCATTCGTGAATGCATCCAATTCAATCTATGAAGTTTCTCTCCTGGATATTAATTAATTAATATGTTTATTTCACTGACTATGACTGGAATACTAATAGTTTAACCACTGGAGATCAGATCCCCCCTTTGACTGAAATAAAATAAAAGGCTCTCACCAGTTCAGCAGAAACTGAATCAGGCCCTGAAATGGTTTTTTGTCTTATAATACCACACCCGCAATCCCCCGCTTCCTCTGTAAACCAAATTATTTCCTCTAAATTTGCTGCACAAGACAAACTCTTCCCTCGTGAGCGGATAATTCATTGCGTTTCATTCGGACAGACTGACCAAAGCCTTCCGAGGAGTAAACTGTTCTGCTACATCATTTATACCATTTCAGCACACTGTCTCTTAGTTGAAATTATCCCAACAAAACAGTTTTACCTGACAAATGCCAAGAAGACTAGCGCTGTAATGCATGCCCTTGGGCACAGCCCTGCATTGCTTTTACATTCACAGATCATCCAAACCCTTGAAAGGTTCCTCTTCCACTCACTTATTGCTATTTTAAGATTAAACAAATGTAGTCTGATCTGGTTTGGATTTTGTTTTATGGCTTTTTTTTTCTCTTTCTCTTAGCCTTCATCACAGACCCTAGACAATTCCCTTATCTCACCTGTCACTAACATTTTGTTAAAGATATACTTTGCACTGTAAAAATCTCAGACTGTTTATTTCTGGAGATATCCTGAATCCAGTCATACTCACTTGTTCATTCTCAACAGATACTCTTTATTTGCATTTTTAGTTAAACTGGCATTGGAAATGTGCTGTCTCCTGTACAACATCTGATGAGAGAGGGAGGTTCTAGCTGAACTATCAGAAACATGACTGTATGAATGTAACTGCAGTGTGCTCCTTGCTCTGAGGTTGTACTTTCCTAAATAAATTATGTAAACAGATTCAACATTCGTTATTGCTAATCATGATATCAGCTGCTTACAAAGTCAAACCTTTCGAAGTCTTTATATTCACAGTCTCTTTTTCTGTATGGATAGAAACATCAGAAAGGAACAGCAGCACTAAGAACCGGCAGCACAGGTATACCAAAGGCAAACTGTGCCTGACCCTCCTGGTAGTCATCTGTGACTCTGTGGATGAGGGGAGAATAACAAATGTTACATAACTTGAGTTTAGCAAAGACTTTGAAATGGCTTCTCATAGTATCCTTAGAGCCAGACTGGTGAGGTATGATTTGGGTAAATGGGCTGTAAGGTAGGTGTAAAATTGGCTGGATCACTAGGCTTAATGAGTTGTGATCAGTAGAACAAGGTTTAGTTGGAAACCACTTCAGTGGAGTCAACGGTGGGGCTGATGCTGTTTAATGGCTTTATTAATGACCTTAACCATGACAGAAAATGCACTTTCAGCAAGTTTGTGGGTGATGTCAAATTGTGAAAGAGCAGTCAATCTGCTGGAGAGCAGGGCTGAAATTCAGAGACATCCCTACAGACTGGAGATATGGGCCAGCAGAAATGCCTTGAAGTTCAAGAAAGGCAAAGGCAAAGTTCTGCTCCTGGGAGGAATAATCTCATGTCTCAGTACAGGCTGGGGGCTACTGGGCTGGAAAAAAACTCTGCAGATGTCGTGGTTTAACCCCAGCCAGAAACGAAACACCACACAGCCACTCTCTCGCTTCCCTCCACAGGAGGATGGAGGGGAAAAGAACTGGAAGGGTAAAAGTGATCATGGGTTGAGATAAGAACAGTTTAATAATTGAAATAAATTTAAATAATAGTAATAAATTGATAATAAATAGTAATGAAAAGGGGAATAACAAAAAGAGAGAAAAATAAAACCCCAGAAAGGCAAGTGATGCAAATGAAAAACAAAACCAAAATGAAAACAAAAAGTCCAATCGCTCACCACCCACCGACCAATGCCCAACCAGTCCCCGAGAAGCAGCCCCCTCGCTAACTTTCCCCCCAGCTTTATATGCTGAGCATGACATCATACAGCATGGAATATCCCTTTAGTCATTTGGGGTCAGCCGTCCTGTCTGTGTCCCCTCCCAGCTTCTTGTGCACCCTCAGCCTGGGAATGGGGTGAGGTGAGCAGCAGCAAAGGCCTTGACTTTGTGTAAGCACTGCTCATCAACAACGAAAACATCTCTGAATTATCCACACTGTTTCCAGCACAAATCCAAAACATAGCCCCATACTAGCTACTGTATGATAATAATAGAAAATTAATTCTGTCCCAGCCAAAAGCAGCACAGCAGTTAATTTTCTTCCTGATAGCTGGTACATTGCTGTGTTTTGGATTTGGGATGAAAACGATGTTGGTAACATACTGATGTTTTGAGCCGTTGCTAAGTAGTCAAGGACAGTCCAGCTTCTCATGCTGGCCTGCTAACAAGAAGGCTGGGGGTGCACGGGGAGCTGGGAGGGGACACAGCCGGGACAGCTGACCCAGGCTGGCCAAAGAGATATTCCCTACCATACGACGTCATGCTCAGTATACGAAGCTGGGGGAGTTGGCTGGGGAGGTGCTGTGGCTTGGGGAATAACTGGGCATTGGTCAGCTGGTGGTGAGCAATTGTGCTGTGCATCACTTGTTTTGTATATTTTTTTATCATTATTATAATAATTATTATTCTCTTCCTTTTCTGTGCTATAAATCTGTCTTTATCTCAACCCACAAGTTCTACCTTTTTTTTTTTTCAATTCATCCCACTAGTGGCGGATAGTGAGCAACGGGTTGTGTGGTTGGCTTAGCTACCTGCCGAGTTAAACCACAACACAAGATAAAACCATCAGAATCCAAGTGTTAATTTTAAAAAACGTGAAAATATCTGTAAAACACAACCTAATTTACTACTGTCTCCTAGGTCATTTAATGACTATAGCTTACACACTCCTCAAATTAATCTTAATATATCACAAAGTTCATGGATCATCTTATATATAAAACACGACCAAATGACCCTCTTTTATATTTAGGGAAACCATTACATAATTTTTCACTATTTTGTGCCTCATTCACATTTTGTGTGTTACAGAGATGTTTTTATTTCTGCTAAAAATTCTAGCTAGGTAACCTTACAGAACAGCTGATTTCTTTGTATATATTCTGGACATACAGACATTACTGTGAGAAGTTGTAGCATAACAGCACATATCTTAGCGTGGGATTCCCGATTATTAAATCCAATGTTAATATCAACAGGTTAAAAACTAGAAGAAAAGATTATATAAAATCCTAATCACCTGAACTAGCCTAAATTAATGAAACAGTTTGTCCCATTCTGGGATACTCTAGGTTGGGTTTAACAGTAAACGGTATAGCTGACTCCTACTCAAAGCAGAAATCCACAGATACATACTTTGATAAAGTATCTGCTTTGTAGCTTATTAAGAAAGGAAAATTCTAGTTAAATACTCTATTTTTAGACATTTTACATTGGAGATATATGGAAATTTAAGGACTGTTTATTTAAATTTCTATTTTAATTAAATAGAGTAATGAATAGAAGACAGACATGAGCCATCAGTTTGACTAGAAGATTTCTACTGATATTTTAGGAACATCTAAAACCTGGATGAACTCTGAATGACAGAGTACTCTGAAGCAACTTGTGTTTACTGGCATCATGCAGAGGGCAACCTGCATGTGATGCTTTTTAGCAAATAACATCTAATCTAATATTACCACCTAGTGTAATCACAGACATGTCTACATCTCGTATAGACTCAGATGACCAAAATCCTGATGGGAACGTAGTTGTTGTGTTTTTTTGCAGCCAGGAGCTTGGCTATTCACACAGGTTCCTGCGTAAGTCCAGCACGTCCTGGCCTCCACAGTACCTAGTTTTAAACCAATCCAGTAGATATACAAACATATATATGGATAACGAATTGCAGTCATGTCCTTGAATGTAATACAGATATAGGCGTCAATGATACCATCGGTGTTTTTCATTCATCCAGTTCAAGAAGGTACGTAAATATATACCTAATGCAATGCTACCTACTGTGTCCATCCCCATTACCAGGCATCACGCCTTCCGTTTTTTCCTTCCTTTCACCTCTGACAGTAAAAATGGTTTCAATCACTGTTAAATCCAGTGGGCTATGGGGGTTTGGTTGTTTGGGTTTTTTGGTGGCTAACACTATGCCAGCAGTAAGCTGTGAGTCCCTGCTCTGCCACTAGCCCATGCAACCAATCAGCCAGTGAAAATACACTTAAAAATGAATTATGCTGATATCTTTGCTCCCTTCTGAAGCTTCTCTCCCTCTGATCTGGCATCTCTGGGCTGGCAGTACAAGATACCGCTATTGCATCACCAGACTATGGTGGCAGAAATCTTGGCAGCCAGAAAAAAGGTAATGAAAATTTCAAAGGTACAAGGCTTTTCTTGGAGCTGCAGAAAGTGACAGGGTTGTCAGTGGTTTCATAACAGACGCATCTAAGTAAAAAGGAAAACACCACCAAAAAAAAAAAAGCTTTTTTTTTTTTTCTGAAGATACCTAAAAGTCGAGGTTAAAAATACTGTATATATGTTTAAGATAAAAAGTCCTCTCCCAATGCTTAGGAGGTTGTTGCTGTTAAAGGAACTGGCATAGGAGGTAAAGAGATTTTTTTTTTTTCTAAGGACAGAAGAAATACCTCTCACATTAAACATTTAAGAGCCTGTCAGGACTGAAGAGTAAACATACAAACACAGATGGCATTCTGTGTCCTGCAGTGTAAATGCCTCCCAAACTGCAAATATTTAGTTGTTCCACAGTCCGGTCTTTAGAAAGGGAGCTGTATTTTCAGCCTGCAGACACAAAGGGAATTAGATGCAATATTTGTATATGTGCTGTGTATTTAAAATTCCCCAGGTACTGCTCAGAAACATTACACTATAATTATATAAATTTCCATGTAACCGTGTATTGATTTGTCATGATGATTTTTAAATCATGATGATTTTAAAATTTTTAGTTTATTAACTTAAAGACCCAGGCTTGAGTATGCTTAAGAAACATTAAGGCTTGTATTATATAGCTTATATTTTGTACAGAAAAAGCTATATTCAAAACAACATGACTCAAGCTTTACGATACTACTATTGTGTATCACTTTGAAAATAAAATGGCAAATGACAAACAAAATCAAAACCAATGCTTTCAGTTCTATGTATTTATGTGCGTTTTATACAATATTTACAAAGCAGCCATATTCCGGAAGGAATCCCACAGAGAGGGAAAACTCAGTTCTGCATGGCATGCTTCACTCCGGTCCAAAGCGCCGTTTCAAGCATGAATCTTTTAGTAACTTCACCAACAGCCTGCACGGGCAAGGCAAGGGTTAGAAGAAAAGTGGCTGGCGAGGTCATTCCAAAACCCTTCCTAAATCTCCCCTCCTGCTGCACGGCTTAAATCAGCAGCACAAGCTTTCCCACGGCTGCCTCTGTCACCACCGGCGCGGCGAGAGCTGCCCCTTTGCTTTCACAAACTTTAACCACTTTGGTCACTTCTGACTCTTGATAGACAGACGACAGGAAAAAAAGCAAGAAGCAGCTACTATGCCCTATCAGAGAGAAAAAGAAAAAAAAACCACACACACACACAAAGCCTAGCTATTTATTTCAACTGAAAATATATAAACTGTATACTTTGGGGTCTTTACAACCACTTCATGCCAAGCTGGGCTTGCTCAGGGAACAGGCTGTTTTGAAGTGGTCAGCCTGGGGAGAAATTACTTTTCATGGCAAATACTTCAGAAAACCTGTCTGATAAGTCAAAATCGTTTTTTCACCCCCAGACCAAAACCCAGCACCTTCTGAAAACGAACACCTGGCATTTCTTAAAAAGGCTTGAGCTTCTCCAAGCTGCTACTACCACTTCAGCCAACAATCTGGCCACTGAGCCAGGGCCTCTTAAGTTGAAGTCATTTGTATTGAAAGTTGAAGCAGATGTTTAAAGACCTCAAGTATACCCTATGAAGATCAGTAATCTATTGAAATGCACTAAAAATAACAAGAAAAAGCAAACAATTCTAGAAAATCACCTAAGGCAGAAAATTTCCTAATTCCTCTCTAAAAATATGACCAAATGTTTGAGTAAGAACAGCAGCTGCAATTTCAGTAACTATCGTACTTAAGGCAAAGACTGTTAATTCTCTTTCTCTGGGCATAAGCTGATGATGATAAGGAAGATTTCTTCTGGTACTGTAATACTGCTTGCTTATGGTAACATGCCTAATTCTCTATATATAGCTGCATGAGTCAGGAGGAAAGTCGAGGTGCATCTTATTTTTCCAGAGAATGTTTTATCTCAGTCTTAAAAATAGTAGAAAGTGCTTATATTATCATACGGTTTTAAAGAAAAGAGATATTTCATAACAAAATTAAAATGCATTTGCACACACTACACATTATCTAATGTTTTGCCTCACATACTGCTGTTTTAGTGAACCTGGCAGGGTGTTTCAAAGCTTCTGACTCATTTAGTTGTAGCTCCACAATGTGGCCAATGTGAGAATATAATTGAAGCAGAGAGAAACATTTCCAACGATTTTCCAGTTGCATTCCCCAGTTAGGCATCAATAGCCTCATCCAGAGCCTCCTCTCTCACCAGGAAAGATTACAGGCTAATGCAATATACTAATGGGCTTTTTTCCAATGTTAACTTCAGGAACTTAACAATATTAACTTCAGGAAGCTTGTTGTCTTTTTATATCCTGTAAGATGATGGCTTCTTTACAAAACACAATATCGCAATAAATAAGTAAATACAATTAATATAGTATTGACAAAGACAAAAGATATGTCTGCCTAGTAGAACAGCTTTTCATTTTTTAGGCAAATTCATGGACTGATAAGGAGACAAAATGTGGATATTTTAAACACTGTAAACATGATTGCTTTTTCCGCTGGAACAATCTGCTAAGTGAGATAAATATATTACTTTGAATTAGATGTCATCGGTCATTAAATTCTCCTACAAACAACTATTTTCTTATGGTGAGTTATTTCTTTGAGAAGCTTAAAGGTAAATCCATTCAGGTTATTTGCTGTAGTATCTATGTGTGCATGCAAGCTTGTTTAATTTAAAATTGGACCACAGATCTAGATTTTAATATTCCCTGAGGGTGTTTGGAGACAATACAGATCCATTGTTCATTCAATATAAGCACTTATTGAAATGAACTATTAGAATAAATGCGTTAGAAGTTCCTTCCCTGTTAACTGCAGTAGTGATGAATGTTTGAGAGTTTAGGAATACAGTTAATTCCGTGCTACCATTGCTGAACTGATTCATTCAAGCAAGAAAAATTTTAAACTGAGAAATTACAATACAGTTAAGATTGCCAGTCTGCATTATTTTATTCCTAGTTAAACCTTTCAGGTATTCATAAATTGACCATAAGGATTTGCTCTGCCCTGGGGCTACTGTGACAGTAGGGTGACAATCTGTTCTTTATTCAGCTTGCTATGGCTAGATAAGAAATACCACACATTATGCCGAGCCTGCTTGCAAAATATGACAAGGGTATGAAGTTAAGGATCCGATGACAAGTTTTATCGTGTCTTTTCTTGTATCAGTTGACAATGTTCTGTAAAATTTTGGTCACTCAGTTTTGATTATCATCATGATAATTAAAACAGTAATGATACTTTATCAGAATACGTTACAAGCATGACTGAATTGATATTCATGATACCCCCCTAAGGCAGATAGGTAAGTGTTATTATCCTTATTTAGGGAAACAGAAAAAGGCAAAATGACTTGCAAAAGGCTGTATAACGAATTAATGCTACATCAAGATTAAGACCAGGGTTTTTCTGACATAACCCTCTATCCATTCTTCTGGATTATAGTTCCTTCCACATGTATTAGTATAATTTTAAATATCATTTATTAACATTTAAGTAATTTCACAAAGCAAATGTACTTTTTGTCATTTATATTACTACATTTTTGCACAATAATGAATTACACAAAACAACAGTAAATTTCGCCTTCTGTCTCTCTTACAATGTAACAGAATTCTTCCATATTAAAGTCTTTGATACTAGGCATAATATTTTTACAACATATAAATGTAAGTGCATTAGTGTAGAAATGATACCTTTTTGTTCATATTTAGTTCTGTGATTGATAATAGTCAATTAAAAATTTGGCCTGAATTACAGTTTCAGTTGTCCCTTTTAAAGGCACACTGGCAACATAAAATATACGACTCCTTCCAGTCATCAAGCATCTGAAACAGCTGTATCTAAAAGAGACTGTAAGAACTTTGGGTTTCTAAGTCAGTCTGTTCATTCCGTGAGCGCTTTGGGTACTTTGGGTTTAGTTGTTGTTACTGAACCTGCTGACATCCCCTAGATCACTGAAAATGCCGTTAGCAGGAGCACTGTAACAAGATGCCGTCTCTTTTTCTGCTGTTTTTATGATTATGTTATATTGAGTGCCCAAAATGACATCCAAGATCCTAAAACATTAACTCCTCATTAAATATGTCCAAAATTTTTAATTTCATTTAAAAGGATACATAAGAAAATTTCAGTCATCACAAGTACATGCTGTAGAAAGCAGACTACAATAACATATAGACGGCATTTCACTTCAGCTTATACGATGCCAAAAAGACTGCCTTGGAGTTAGGCTTTATCAAGAACTGCTTATCCTCTGTGTTGCAGCATGGTCTTTGCCTGACTCCCTCTGCACACTGTCCTGATTTAAGGGGTGCAGGGCTATGTCCCACCTGCCTCATTTCAAAAAATTTGCTTGAACACTTCAGTTTTAGAAATGTTTTTTTTATTTTTGCTATTTATTTTTTTTATTATTGCTAAAAGAAAGAATGAATTCTTGTCTTCAAGAAAGAAAACGTGAGAGAAAGAGAAATGATTTTCAAAAGAAATGTATTGGACACTGCTTTAGGAGAAGAAAATCCTCAAAATTATGCATTAGTATTCTTTTTTTTTTTTATTTAACCATTACCAGTATGATATTTAACCGAGGAGACACATAGCTTTGCTGAGTTTTAAATTATTATTATTATCCATGTATCTGTGGATTTACTTATCCGAGATCAGCTGCTGAAGTCATTGAAAACAGCGTGTCTAACATTTCTAAAGCTCCACCGACAATTAAAGCCATACCCTTCTTTATAAGCTCTCTGCTTGCATGCTTTTGGGAGTACCTTTCAGTGGCAGAGTGGATCATTTCCTTTTATCTTCCACTGTCACTTCACGCCTTCAAAGGCTGTGAATATACCCTGTATTTTAGTTTGTATAATTAAACATTCGTTTTTGTCTGAAAGTACGGAAAATATCAATTCAAGCTTTGTTTCTGTGTTTCAGAGACAGAGAAAAAAATCTAAGTAACGTATTGAAAAACAAGAGACAACCTTGACTTTATTATACTAGCATATAATATAGCACATATATATTATAACAGCATAAAAATGGCATCAGAGGAGGAAATTGCGTATAAACCATTTAGAAGCTGTGCCCAAAAATCATCCCAATAAAAAAAAGAGAAAGGAAAGAAAAAATCCACATGGATGAGTATTCTCATTAAACTCAAAGTCTGTCAATGAATATTTATCTTTATTCTCCTGCCCAGAAGAGAAGCTGGAGAAAGACTGAGCAAAAACATTTATTTCTGTCAATGAAGCTTAGTAATCAACTCCATCACCAGAAGTCCTCTTACTGCCAGATGTCATTCAGATGACAGGTTATTTCAATATATCAGCAGAGGGCCAGCTGGCGGGGGGCTAGAAATGACAACCTTACTTGAACAGTGAAAAATGTTTTCAGCAGAATTAGCAAGGCTGAGATGTCTGTATATGCTTGGGGACACAAGTAAGGCCAGAGGAGGATGTATTTGAGCAAATAGGCATATTTATTCACTGTCTTCTAGTGCATGCAGAGAAGTATTTTTTCCAAATAGCAAAAAGTATGCCACTCATAGGTAATTCAATGTTTGATCTGTTTAATAGATCACCTTTTCTTCCCTGTGTTTATTTCACAGTGTTATTCTCCTGTCTCATACGTTTAACTCTTAAAAGTTTCAGCTCATCCCTGTTTCATTGCATGACATACAGTGGTTTCTTTGTACTTGTCACCTTTGTGTCTCTCGTTTTCCTCCCTTTCTGTTAAATCTCTAGCTCTTATTTTATTAGTTATTTCAGATTCGTCTCAGTCACTGCCATTTTTTCCCTGCTGTGCATTCATCTGACTTCAAATCCCCTTAGAGGTTTAACTCTAGTTGACTTTAAAATTATCTGCTCATGGATAAAACTCCTATTTTGAGAACCTCACAACCAGACTTCCAAGGGCCGGTTTGCAGTGCTGGAGTGCAATCATATGAGAATTGCACTGACTTCTCCTGGAGCTGAAGGTATCAAAAATTGTTGAAAAACAGTCTCGACTGTGAGCATAGGCAAATGAAAACCTGACTTTCTTCTGCTACTCATTTTGTGCATTTCTTTTATTTATATTTAGTTTTGAAAGTGTCTTTTGAATATTTATTTTCAATCCTGACTTTTTTCCATCAAAGTGTTCACAAATCCTTTACTGAAGTCTCCATTTTCATAGGCAGAATGTGGATTTAAAGTGACAAAATGAAATTAATTAGAATTCTGCATCCTACTTCCTGATTTCAATTGCACTGTATTAAATATCTATTTTCACCAATAAAAATAATACTGCAGGGTTCAAAATAAGACCACAGTATATATACATAGGTTCTGTCTCCCCCAATTCCCTCAAAGTAAAAATATAATCCATTCTAAAATAAATATTGTACTTTCTACACCTGTAGTCACCTGAGTTTGCTGAGCTATAGTATATATTAGAGAAAGCACATAACTTTTTCGGAAATTGGACAAAAGAGGGAGCTTATATAAGGGCAAATCATGTCAGTTACTTCTCGTGCTGCAGATTACATTACCTAGAGAAGAAAGTATGTCTAGATTAATGTTTCTTATCACATATCTGCCCTGTCCCATATGTTTCCTATAGAGTAAATATCGCCCCATCAGCACTGATCAACACAGGTTGGACTGTGAAGAAACAACATGAATTTTTGAGCATCTGGATTGAGTATCAATAATCATTTTGCTCCCCCAACAGCATTTTAATATATTGTCTATAAATTTTTAGGACACCCCAAGGCATGTTTTGCTAGTCCATTTATATATGCGTTGGGTAGGTTCAGAGACATAAGGTAACAAAACAGCTGTCTTCAACCATCCAAAGCACTTTAACATCACACTAAAAATGCCCCGGAGTGTCCTCATGTTATTACAGTTTAAGTTTTTAATTTTTAGATTAGATTTCAATAACAAGAGGCTATTTAAAACACAACACCACCTTTCCATTTTTAGATTATTTAACATATAAAGCATAAGATAAAATACCAGTATTAATAGTTTCCCTTCTGCCATCTAGGAGCCTTGAGCTTTTCTGTATTAACTTTTGGAAATGTAAAGCTGATATCAGTAAAAGACTGAACACACTTCAAAGCTGATTTCAAAATACACATAATATCATTAACCAGCTTCTGAATATTAGCCCCATATCTTTCCATTATTCAACATACCTTATCTTTATACACGAAACAAAAAAAAGTAAATAAAAGCAGTGTGATTCACACACAGTAACAAAATGGATACTTGCTTATTGGACTTCTGTATGTATAATATCACTAAAAGTATGTTTTATTGAATGCTCTAGTTGAGTAA
This sequence comes from Phaethon lepturus, assembly GCF_000687285.1. Taxonomy (NCBI): domain Eukaryota; kingdom Metazoa; phylum Chordata; class Aves; order Phaethontiformes; family Phaethontidae; genus Phaethon; species Phaethon lepturus. Next base: position 22,557 of record NW_010536903.1, on the reverse strand, counting down.
GCAGACAATGAGACTCAGAAACAAGCCAGCATCTACAAAAAACCCCCACAAATTCAGTAGACCTGTACCTATTTATATCAGAATTTAATTTTGCCCTTCATTTTATTCACAATACTTAGAAATTCAGGGATTATTAAAATAGTTGCAGAATATTTTTTTTTTGATTGGTAGGATTCATCTGACCAAATTTAGCTGTCTACAGTTTAGATATCTGCATGCAAAGTGGTTGTCTAGGCTTTCTTAAGAGTGAGGGGATCTAAAGAGTGTTTTTTATCCATGAATTTATATCTAGAGTGGAATTCTGTTGCCTAAACATAAGCATCTATGAAGCCATTCCAGATGACATAGGGTATCTGAGACATTTTCATGGGACTGGCAAACATGGCACAGAAGTGATCAAACACCTCAGCAGCAACTACAGGCCAAGCAAGATATCTTTGGCATCTCTGGACATCCATATTTAGGAAAGTAAATCTCATATCTAAAGTAGGTATGATGAATCAAGTTCTGTAATACCAGTTTTCTACACTGACTCTAAAGGGACCCTCATCACTACTGGCTAAAGATGTACACTGTATGGGTCTCAAATTTCACGAGATTAATCACAGTTTAGGTGTTAGGTCTAATAGATTTTATTCATTTTGAAATACATAGTTTACAAAATTAATAAAACCTACATCACAGAAACACTGATCTTGCCTATGAACAGAAAGGTAGTTTCTGAAATGAGGAAAATATTTCTCCATTAGCTTCAAGATATAAGTAGATACATAAATACATAAATTCATAGATCTACAAATATATAGAAGGGTAAATAAATTTCTACTTCTAACTGTAGACATGTCAACAGTTTGTCAGCAGTTTCGAAAAAGATTGGGAACCTCTGTGTTTATCTGTAAGGTCTAACTCTATTATGACATTTGCTTCCCTTTATTTGCACAGACTTGGTTTCACCCCTCGAGGAAGTGGCCCTGGATCCAGCTTGGAGGCATTAGTAAAACTGCATTTGCCACATTCCGTTTATCTGGTACCAGGACAGTCTTGAGCAACAGGTACTCAATGCAACACGTCCATATCAGCATTACGCTGGAGTACCAGGCTCCTGGCCAGTACCAGGAGTACTGGTTCTTCCACCACGAACACTAGGACACACGAGGAATTCAGATTTTCTGTTCTGTCTCTAATTTCCTTGGAATCGACTTCATACATGCATCATTTTTGTGCTCTCCAACCCTTCCCCCAGCTTCTTTCCAGAGGCTTTGTATTTCCTGATGATACTGAAACAAGGTTTATTAATACCTCTCTTGTTTTGTTTGGCTATTGAGGATCAGGGGAGTCCTGCTGAGCCCTCTGTGTGTGTGTGTGTGTGTGTCTGTGTCTGTGTGTCTGTGTGTCTGTGTGTGCATGAGTGAGGGGGTCCGTACCAGCTGCTGGAGCGGGGCTGCAGCCTCAGGGGCTCGTATGTCCAGGTACCAGCAACAGGGGAGACTGGGATCTGGGTGACCTGAGACTGCGTGTCTGAGCCCAGCTGCTGGAGGGCTCCACTGTGTACATACAGATATATATATATATGAATATACAGAATACATACATAAATATATGTTCTCTCTAGTAGACCTCTACCCTGCTTAGCCAGAGGAGGGGAGCAGGATGAGGCCATTGGTGCTACCTGTATCCCTGTGAGCGCTTTGTGTGTCTGCCTGTGGACTCCGTGGTGTGCAGCGTATGTACGGATATATGTAGTATACACGTGTGCTCCGCACAGGTGTGCCTACAGGGAGCACATGCACAGCCTTGCTACTGGTTGGACCGAGGCACGGAGCTGCAGCAGCCTCGCCTCTCTCAGGTTGTCGAATCCAGCACAGAATTCTACACTAACAAACACCTCCTCTCCTGTTTTGGTTTAGTTCGTTGGTTTTCTTTCACAAACTGCTCCTCAACATCTGGCTTTAGCGTGACTTGGCTTACCTGAGTTTATGCCTTTTACCACTTTCTTCATTGGGGGGGGGGGGGGGGGTGTGGCGGAGAGCCCACAAAAACCACAAAAAACCCCAACCAAAAGCCACAGAAAAAAACCCCAACAATAATAACAAAAAATGCTTTTTTGAAGGATGCCTTTTTCCTTCTGAGAGAGTCTTTTAATCTGCTTCTTAACATTAGCTCCTTTTCAGGGCTTGGTTTGTTTGGGGTTTTTTTAGGGGGAGGTGGTTTGTGGGTATGTGGGAGGTTTTCTCTGAGGCTATAATAAAATACCTGTAATATGGCATTTGACCTCAAAGATGGCATGCTGCTCTGTTTGATCAGAGCTGCCTCAGCAGTGCTTTGCTTCCACCAACAGCCAGAAGGTCGATACAGGAACATCAGCCCTTAAACTACCCAGATGCGCAGGGCATGCCCCCTGCAGACTGAAAATAAGGCATCTGAGGTCAGAAGAAGAATAAGCAAGAGAGCAAAACAGCTGAGCAAGAGAAAAAAACAGCAGAACGCCTGTTTCCATCACTACCAATCATCTGTTAAAGCAAATAAACAGAAAATAAACCAAAATGGCAGTCTTGGTCTCCCCACTCCTAAATTATGTGTTATACTCATAACACAGTTGTGCTTATTTTCTCCTCTCCTTCTGGCCTCAGAAGTCTGGCTTTCTTTTTTCCTTTTCACAGTTGCAAAGCAAGGATAGACAGCGTTTGTAATCTGGCAAACCTCCAGCCTGCTGATTTAGGGTGCTCTCCTTGTGAGGCAGGAGAAACAGGGCTGAAATTGCTGAAGCTAGAAAGGGCACTGGATCTAAGTGTGCAAGAGTTACACAACTATATAAAGCCCCCACCCCTGCTATTTTCAGGTACGAAAAGGAGTCAAAGCAAAAATCCCACAACCTATAAATTATGTTTGTAGAGCACAGTAGTACTAACTTACAAAAACCCAAGAAAAGTTCCACGGTTCATGTTAGGTTATACGTGTTAGGGTCATTCCTACCAACGCGAAGGAGCAGAGAGGGGCAAGGCCGGGCAGGGGACCCTGAGAAACTTGGTCAGAGAGATGAGCCCCTGCCCCAGCCCTCCCAGGGCTGTTCCTGGACAGCCTCAGCCCCATGGGCTGGGAGGGGACACACATCACCCTGGAGAGTGGGGTAGGATTTCTCTGGGTGACCTTGTGACTGAGCGGTGTTACCGCTTTTCTGTAATAAAAATGAAAATAATAAAGACCAACAACATGCTTATTGCCTGCACAGACTCATACAGAGCTTGGCTATATACCCTCTACAGTGTCAGCTGGTTTCTGAATGAGAAGAAGAAATTGAGATCTTTCAGAGATGAGGTAGTAATTTATGAGCACCATAAATAAATACAATCTTCAGAAATTCTAAGATATTACTTAAAAAACATTTGGTACAGAATTCTCCTTCCTATAGCAATCAAATAAGAGGATGCTTTTCCAAATACTCAAAAAACTGGTAAAACATGTATCAGTATTTTATTTTTTCTTCAAAGAAAGAGTAGTACCACACTAAACTGTATAACACAATGTAATAAAAAAGTTTTGTAACAAATGTCATAAAAATTTCTAATGAAATTCTTAGCAGCTGTTTCAGCAATAAGCAAAATGTTGAATTTTCTGCTGTGCTACAAATGTAAATACACCATGTACACCACCACAGCAGAACTGTTGGAAATCATCAAATAATATATAATTAAGTTTTTCACAAGCACAAAATACTGTAATTCTTCAGTGTTTTTGTAAGGAACTATATAATCAACAAAAACCCTATTATACATTTTGGGATGGACAGTTGAAAAAGTAGGAAAATTATTCCAGATGCTAATATGCTCAGGAAAGAAATTCTAAAAATTTTAGCATAAAACTGTCCAATATTTGAAAATCAGAAAAGTGAATAACCTAACTCCAAAAGCAATATTCACAGAGATCTCCAATATAACAGAATCTGAACTGGGAAATATCTCAAGTAGTAATAGCAGTACATCTCCAACACTTTTCTTTGTCCAATGAATTTTTAAATATAGTTTTAAATTTGACAGCCTTTGAAGCAAAAATCATTTAGTACATTTATTTTGCAAGTAACTTTGAAGAAATGAGCACAGGTATCACTTGGCAGTCAAACAATATATTTTATTCTAAGGGAGAGGACGGGTAGCTGAAAATAAAAATAAAAAAGCAATATAATAGAAAATAATAAAGACTAGTAGGTTATCTTGATTAGTTTTCTGCTACTGCAGAGCTGTCATTCCCTGTCATGAATTTATCTTTTTATGCACCTGTGAAACCATAAAAAGTCACAGATAACTTTATCATATTTCTTAGAAAATTGTTCTTAACACAAGGCATATTAAGATTTCACAAAATTCACTTAGAGTCTTTGTTTTTCCCATTCTCCTACCACAGCTGTAGCCTGCCTACAACCCTAATTCCCTCTTCTGCTTCCAACACTGCCAACTTCACACAGTGGGGAAGGGATTCAGTTCCAGACTGCAGACACACAAGTGCTGTGTCAGCCCAGGAGGTTGGTATCTACGCTCCCACTACAGCAAATGAAAATCTAGGGTTCGATTCAGAAAGTTGAATAGAGGCATCTAGTGCCATTTCATCGTATCACCTGTGGCCTCCAGCCACCAGTCCAAAAAGGGCTGGGTCTCTCGTAGGTTGGTGTCACCAGGAACGGAGGACATGCACTAGGCAATCCCTAGAGGTCCTTTCCAACCAATGTTTGTATGATCTGTACCTGCCAGCCCCGTTCAATATTTCAGATACCCTTGGCATCTCAGTTGATATGTTGTACCTATATTATTTTACTCAGCTGAACCAGGTCTCTAGTCAATGGAGCTTGGTTCAGCTCGCTCAAAAGAAGACAGTAATATTTAATCAGCCTACAGTCTGCAGCGGAGTCTTACCAAACAGTGTACTCTTTCTCGGTATATTATTAGCCCAGCTGATCATGATTAACTTTTTCCTACACAGTCCTTTCAAATTAAACCCTACAACCTCATTCTAAATGTTGATATATTTATTTTAACTCTTCCTGAAATATTCACCATTACTATTATATGTCCATACAGACATGTGTCTGAGCATGTTCATTATTAATGAATGTTACTTTCACTACAAAACATAGCACTGCAGATGTTAGTAGGAAATCACATTCAATTATATCAAAGGCTGGTTCCAAATACCATTTTATGAAATACATAACATTCTGACAAATCTCATGGTGCATTAACTATGGGTTTACATTAAACATTTTAATTTCATTAAGAACTGCATAGTGCATATGGATAGTGCCTTTCAATGCAGAAATAAACCACAGTCACAGCTAACCAATAGCAATTCTAGGAAAGATCCTGAGAGTGTCATGATTCAACATTACACGTGGATTAGAAGTGTTTTCCCACTGAAGTCTGTGGGTGTATTCACATGTAAATTACACTCTAATTATAAGCACCATGCAAGATCCACTTCCTTTCATATTATCATAATATCACATATCATACCATCAAAAATATTGTAACTCAGGAACCCATAGGACAATTAAAAGTTTCTATATTGGCTCAGAAGGGTGCATGACAATGAGAGAAACAAAAGAAAACAAGCTTTGTCAAGCAGCAAGAGTGAAAACAATACATGAGGACAAGTTATACCAAGCTTTTACCTATCTCCTATATTGCTTCCAGAGGTATAAAAAACACAAAGCAGTAATATTGTCCAAGAATTCTATTTGACAAAACTCAGATAATGCAGTTTTAAGCCTTTAGTTAAATGTAAAACAATGGATTCTGAAAAGCCTGCTACTTGGAATAACAGTTTATAATTTCTGTCAGACAGTAATAAAAAGGTATGCACCTAGAGGCATGCTAGGTTCCTATAGTATTCATCACCTGATTTCATCGGCTGGGACAAGGTAAAAAGAAAACTTAGTACTATCATATAGACTATTAAAGGATTCACTGATTGTTTTTTATCAAACTTTTTTTTTGCCTTTTTTTTTTCTATTTATTACCTTATAAATAATGAATTCATTAAAGAAAACAGAAAGTTACCCAGTTTTCAGGCATTCCTATATCAAAGTTTCCATGAATCTCACTGACAGTACTTGCTGTTTCTTCCTTTACTGGGATGCTGACACCAAACTCTCACCGAAGAGATGTACTTGCCATTCTTCTATAAAAGGTCCAGACTTTAGGGGATATCACAGCAAAATGTAACTTTTGTCAGTAAACTAGTGAGCTCTCTTCTTGGGTCATGGAAGAGCCTAGAAATCTCAATGGTCATTGAAAGGCCTACTGCATTACACCTTTACCCACAAAATATTCTTTGAGAGCGGCCTAAGTCTACATCCCTAAATAACCTCAAGCCAGATTTCATCCCTAAAAGCAATGTTGCTATTTGAAAAAGTGAAACTAAGCAAACTGCAGGCACAACCGTTACCTGTTTCTCATGACAGAAGGAAAGATGAAAATGCTACTTAAACTTTGACCTAGGAATATTCAATATTGTTTGGTATTTGGATATCAGAATGACAGGTGCAATATAAATATACAGAATTGCTTGAAAACATGCAATAAAAATACTGATCAATGGTAAACCAGTCTTTAAAATGCATGACTGCACTGTGTTACTAATAAAGGCACCTTGGACGTAACGTTACCAAAAGCACAGACTGGTTCTGAGTACCCCCTCCCAGTTCTCTTGGGAATTTATTACATTATAGAGAGAGAGGAAAAAGGTGGACTCTTCTGGGATTGCACACTTGAGAATTCCATACTGTAGCCTACGGCACAGTCATTAGCATTTTATTTTGGATATAAAAGAAATGTTAGAGGATACTGTAAGAAAATGAACATATATGAGCCACAAATCATTACATTTAATTAATTTTTCTTTTTCTGGAGTGCATCCTTTCCTTTTCCTTCCTATCAACCTTTCCCTGATATCATCAAAAACTGCTTCAAATCAAAACAAACCCATCGAAGATGGAATGGCTGGAATCAGCCCAGATTTCACCGGGACAGCTGCATATAAATGTGTTCAGCACACCCATTTCCCACATCTACCACACGTGTAGTGTATTACAAGAATTAATATCCACATGGTGGTACCTTTCAGGTTATAAGTAAAAAATCATGCAAGAAAAAAAAAAGTTAAAAAAGTGAAAAAGATAAGGAAAATGAGTTTAAGAACTGGGTTTTATGACTTAATGTTTGCTTGGCTGGATTTTGTAATTAATGATTGATATTTCCTTCTAGAATGGAGGCAAACCTATAGCTGAAAACTTAAATAATAATAGCAAAACACAAAAAGCAATGTATTGCAATTCAGCACAAAAAGATCTTAAATTCATAAAAATACTGACTAAACAAAGGCATTTGCAATTTTCAAAACCTAAAGACGTCAGACAAACAAATATTTTAATAGGAATCTTTTGAGCACATTTTAATAGCTCAGACAGAATGTTTTAAATAAAAACTGTTACCCACAGATTGACAAATCACCAACTTCAATATTAACATTCTCAAGCACGTGATTTGGGTGCAATTTCCCGCTGCTAGCAATTTTTCAGGTAATACTTCACTACTCTGCAAACCTTACTCCCTGCAACCTCACAGAAAATATTTAGAACTACTTCAAGAGTTTAATTGCATCTTCACATGAGTTAGTATTTTTAGCATTTCTTTCCCAAGGAGACTGACATTTAAATTCACATTTTTTGTGTTTATTTCATCTGCCTTCAAAGATCCTTCATCTTTTAATATTTTTACCACCAACAGTAATTCCAGAAGTCAAATTAATCACATGGATATCATCTAACTACTAGTAAAGGTGCTGAGAAAAACTCATGTTGCTTTCTGTGACAGTAAAGAGCAAATAGGACAGGATTTTAACATTGACTGATCTTCCTAAGGAAAAAAATCTTAACTTGTGGATCTTTTATCACTTTAATCACTTCCAAGGCTCCTTCACAGCTTACAAAATATAGAGGTTATGCTTTTAGAATAAATCTCAAATCTTGATTTCACATATGACAAGTGTGTCCAATACAATAAAAAGTAATTACTCTTCTTGTGAAACTAATGTGCATTGTAATTAAACAACTTGTGACAAATTAATGACATTGGAGTCTGGAATGGGTATTTAATCTACAACAGAAAGAAAAATCTTTAAGGTGCTCTAAAATTGTTTTGACAGAAAGCCAAATAGGTATATTTTAGATAATCTCAATCAGCTCATGCCACATAAATACAATTTCACAATGGAAATATAATCATTAATTTTATTCTACCCAGTTTGCCTGCATTGTGTGTCAGATATTTCTCCTAGAGATCATCACAGATGATTAATTTGAGTAGTGTAGAAGGAGTCAGAAATTGAGTAATGGAGCTCTGTATTATTACACTGCATGCTATTTGCATTTTTCCCAAGATTAGGTTCATGTACTTACTTAACAGAAATTCTTTCAGGTCCCTATCAAGTGTACTTGGTCACACAGTCACAATAAGCTACCAAATGTTGCAACCATAAAAATATGATCTTTTGATCCAACAGTAGAAAGAACATTGATAGGCGTGACAATTATTTAAGAAATGCTACACTAAGCTATACTGCTGCCAGGGATTGGCATCTCCATACAGTGCAGGGCGGACATGTCAGCTTGACTAGGGACTTGCTTGGTAACCTTCTGCATCACATTCCTTTGAGCAGTGAAGTTATGTTCTTAAAGAGCTTCATTAATTTAGCAGAGCAACACACTGGCTAAGGTATGATGGTTGCTTCTGTATGGACACACTGTGCAAAACCAGGAATGGACATGAGGTATATAACCACAATTTAAAAGTGGGGTTGATTGTGGCAGAAAAAATAGGACACACACTCAACATCCTGCAAGCTATGTAGCAATGTCTGAAGCTCAGCTCCCCTGTATGGCACCTGAAAGGTCACAAAGTAGCTTAAAACATACTTTCTGTTAATCTCAAGAGCCCTGCTTAACTTGGGAGAAAGGAAGAGAGAGCAGACTTTGGCTTGTACACAGATCTGCTTGGACAATTGTTATAGGAGATGGTTCTGGGAAAAGAACAGGTCCAGAAAAGCTGGTTGATCTTCAAGAATCACCTCCTCCAAGATCAAGAACAGGCCATCTCCTTGTGCAGGAAATCAAGCAAAGGTGGCAGGAGGCCTACATGGATGAACAAGAAACACCTGACTACACTCAAACACAAAAACAAAATCTAAAAGGTGGAAGAAGGCTCAGGTCACCAAGGACAAATAGAGAGATGGGGTGCAGGGATGGGGGTAAGAGAGTCAAAACCTACCTGGAGTTGAATCTGAAAAGAGTCACAAAGGGCAACAAGGAAAGTTAACACAGGTGTATCAGAAACAAAAGAAAGCCTAGGGAAAACCTGGGACTGTTGCTGAATGGGACAGGGGACCTTGTAACAAAGGACATGGAAAAAAACAAGGTACTCAATGACATCTTCACCTTGATCTTTACTGTTAACTCCAGTCTTCTCCAATCCCAGGTCCTTGAGGCCCATGGAAAAATCTAAAGAAAGGAAGAATTACCCTCAATGGAGAAGGACCAGATTAGAGAATAAAAAATGGATATAGACAGAAGTCCATTAGCTTTCTATGATGAGATGACTGGCTTAGTGGATGAGGGCAAAGCAGTGGATTCTGTTCATCCCTACTTTAGCAAGGTTTTTGACCCTGTTTCCTAGCTAAGTGAACAGTCAGGTGAATTGAAAACTGCCTGAACTGGGGTAATGGGTTGTTATTAGTGGCACAATGTCCAGGTGCAGAGCAGTCATTACAGTGGTACACACCCAGGGGTCAAAACTGGGACCCACATGGTTTAACAAGTTTATTAATGTGTGTAACAACGAGGTAGAATGCACCCCTAAGTCTGTTGATAGAACTGGGAGGAGTAGTTGACAGATGACTGATCAATCAACCATTGATATTATCAATGTATATAACTGTTTGAAGGGAGGGTGCAAAGAAGATGGAGCCAGGCTCTTTTCAGCAGTGCCTAGTGCCAGGATCAGAGGCAATGGGCACACACTGAAACACAGGAAATTCTAATTAAACATATGAAAAACCTTTTTCACCATGAGAGTGGTGAACCACTGGAGGCAGTTGCTGAGAGAGGTTGTGGAGTCTCCATCCTTGGAGCTATTCAAAACTGGACAAAACACACCCTTGAGCAACCAGCTCTAGGTGACCCTGCTCTGAGCAGAGGACTGGAGTAGATGTTTTTCAGAGGCCCCTTCAACCCCAGCATACTCACCTGCTATATAGCTGTAAAATCCCTGAGTCATGGCTGATGCCAAAAGACTTCTTGTTCTGTTCCCCAGGAATCATTGACAATGCAGGATCCCTGTTGACTTTTTCTTTTGCAAAGAAAATGTGAAGAAATAACAATGATTTTTACCCAAAATCAGATAAAGACTTTTTTGTCCTGTGCAAATGCCTGTGCAACAATAACTGACTGCCAAAATATAACAAATTGCACCTTTAATGTTTTGCATATCAGAGAACTTGGAGAAGACTTCTGCCTTTACATATAGAGAGTGCCATTATATCTATTCATTCTATCACAGAGATACTTAATTTAGCGTGGAGTAAATCGACTGCTGCCACAATAAATTACATGAAACTAAGATATGTGAAGCTTCCATAAATCACTTTTTTCTCAGACATAACTATCATTACTTCTCTCCAACATAACCAGTGTTACTTCTTTCTGTATCTTTCCCACAGTAATCCTTCTCTGTTTTCCTTATAGGAACTTCACTTGTCAGTATCTATGGTGCCAATATCGTAACAAAATGACACAAAAGAATAAACTACTAAACAGTCCCAAAACTGTGAGCATGCCACAATTCAACATTGTTGTGTGAACACCACATCTTACAGATCTCATCAGGAACTTGCTCTTTTCAAGTCCTGCTTATCCTGGCTGGCCACCCAATTCTGACTGAGCCTTTCTTAATGCTGAACAGAGTTGAAAATACGTGACTGTTTGGCATACTGCAATACATGCTTGCCATTTTCCCAACAGCATGTCTCTCTTGGAATATATTCTGACAGTGATCCAGCACAATTTCTTCACCTTTTCTTGGAGAGCTACTACCTAATCAGTTCATCCAGTAAGTGCACTGCATGTATTTCAGTCTACGTATAGTTCACTGGACTTTTCCCTATTAAATGTCATTCTTTTTTTCACATATTTTCTCCAGTATGCCAAGGTCACTTAAAAATTTTAGTAGTGTTCTCTGCTCCATGAACCATTAGGGATACTACATGAATACCCAAAGTGTGGACAATGTGAAGATGTAAAAATACTATGGGAAAAAAAGCGCATCTGTATCAGATAAAGCCTGATGATTGGGAGGTGCCACCTTATGCGTGAAGAATGTAGCATTTGAAAACTAATATAAGAAAATATTAGGTATGAAATTCCCATCTGAAGACGGAAGTGAGGCAGGGTTAAAGAGAGGATGTCTCAGAGTGTAATAATTAGGACTACATACCTTCCCATTCCATATTACCTATTTGATTAGCACTGTCACCAACAGTCATTAACTGATCCACATAAATGTGATACCTTTGAGAAATGAATGTGGGTGCCAGTACAGCTCCCAGTAAATTTCCTATAATACTATGACTTAGATTTGCTTTCCTGTCTCCTCTGTCCACATGCAACCCAACTACTGGGTAGGCCTAGAAAATCTTACTCCTTGTTTCACTTTCGTGGGTGAAGTATGTGCCAAATGCACAGTATAAAGGATGTGTTTCTGCATGCATTTTGTGAGTAAATATGAGAACTTCAGGCTACAGGTTTATGCATATAACTCTTCTTATGGTTATTCATTTCAATCCAAAGAAGTAAATACAACTATGGAGTGAAAAAAGATGCATTAAGAATAAAACATTTTCTTCTGTTCTCTTTACTTTTCTTGGTGGGGGGGAGAGGATTACTTTCCTTTAATATTGTGTCACCTCAGGACTTCGTTGTTTTACACTCTGCTTGCAGCACCCGTTGGCTCCAATGAGCACACCTAATAAATTGACAAGGAAGTAAATGTCTGGTATAAGAAATACACAAAGTAAACCAGCAATTTAGTGGTTTTTTTTCCTGATAAATTGACTCGTCCAGTCCTTGCAGTAGCAAAACGTCCATAGTAGTTATATTTTCAATACAGGGCTCTTCTAGAAACACACCAATGTTGCATCTTCCACCCTGTTTCAGGGTGCCATTGGTCTTCCACAGCTTGACCTGCTCTTTCTGTCAGCAGGTTAATAATTGAATTACAGATTCAAAAGAGAAAAAAAAATGGTACAGAACCTATAAATTTTATATGTATGATAGAAAAAAACATAATAAAAAAATCAGTATTTTGTAGAAAATGTTTTCCAATTTGACAGTAATCCTAGCTTTTACAGTCTGATTGAGTGCCTGACCTTCTTTCTTTCCCTTGAATAGGCCTTTGTATAGCTTTCTTCTAGATATATACAAGCAAGAAGGGGAGCAAAAGCTCCAGTTAATCACCTTTTCTCTAGAGATCAGAAATGGGTCAAGTGTAACTGCCCAGTATCTGAAACAGTAGTATTAAATAAACGAATAATGTCTTTATGTATATACACGCTGACGTGGCAATATAGTTGAAAATTCTTTACAAATACAGCCATATCTATGAAATACAGTAGCACAGTTCTTTCTCTGTTTATCGTAAGACCCTTTACACAAAAGTAAAATTGTCATCCTCTGGTGAAAAGCACATGTGAAATATTTGAGTGACTCTGTGGCTTTTAAAGTTTCGGCAAGAGCTTCAGCATAAATAAATTTTTATCTAAACACAAACATGAAAAGAAATATTACAGTTATTGATTACAAAAGTAGAGCCTGCTGGTTATTTAACAAATTTATTTATTTAAGAAATAACTCTGCCAAACAGAGAGCTTCTTCCTCAAAGACTTCATTATCTAACACCCCAGCTTTGCAAGTGCTTTTTTTGTGTGTGGTTACATACATAAGCAGTTCTTTTGATTTCAGCAGTATTTTTCTGCCTGCATTTACCTTCCAAAATGCCTTTTCATGGCCTGAGTTTAAGCAGATGGCAAAGTCAAAGGAAAGGAAGCTTGGAAGAAAGACGAATCGGACGGATTTGGGCAAGGCTTCCTATGTTATCATGGGAGAAAGGTACGTGTTCCTTTAAAAGAGCTGCTTAGAGAAGAAGCCTAACTCAGGGCTTCCCAATCACCTTCCTGCAGAGTCCGTCCAGCTCTATTTGCTATTTAGGAAAACTAAGAAGATTAGCTTAGGAAAAAGCCCAATGTCAGATGTCTAAAGCACAGGCTGAAACCATGCTCTATTATTCCAGTGTTTGCAGGCAGGGAACAGATATATATAAACAACCTTATTGTGGCAGTATTAAGGTAAATCGAAACCATGCTCTATTATTCCAGTGTTTGCAGACAGGGAACAGATATATATAAACAACCTTGTTGTGGCAGTATTAAGGTAAAGTTTTTTTAGACTCTAAGTCCACTTAGAATCATAGAATCATAGCATAGTTTGGTTTGGAAGGGACCTTTAAAGGTGATCTAGTGCAACCCCCCTGCAATGAGCAGGGACATCATCAACTAGATCAGGTTGCTCAGAGCCCCATCTGACATGACCTTGAATGGACCCAGGGATGGGGCATCTACCACCTCCCGGGGCAACCTGTGCCAGTGTTTCACCACCCTCATTGTGAAAAATGTCTTCTTTATAGCTCATCTGAATCTACCCTCTTGTAATTTAAAACCGTTATCCCTTGTCCTATTGCTTCAGGCCCTGCTAAAAAGTCTGTCCCCATCTTTCTTATAAGCCCCCTTTAAGTACTGGAAGGCTGCAATAAAATCTCCCCGGAGCCTTCTCTTCTCCAGGCTCAACAACCCCAGCTTCCTCAGCCTTTCTCCATAGGAGAGGTGTTCCATCCAGTCCAGTACAGACCCCTGAGGGACCTTGCTCGTCACCATCTGGACGTTGAGCCATGGACCACTACCCCATGGATGTGACCATCCAATCAATTCCTCAGCCTCCCAACAGTCCACCCATCAAATCCATATGTCTCCAAAAGAGAGAGAAGGATGTTGTGGGGGACTGTGTCCAGAGCCTTACAGAAGTCCAGGTAGATGACATCCATAGCTCTTCCCTTGTCCACTGATGTGGTCACTCCATCCTAGAAGGCCACTAGGTTGGTCAGGCAGGACTTGCCCTTGGTGAAGACATGCTGGCTGTCTCGAATCACCTTCTTGTCCTCCATGTGCCTTAGCACAGCTTCTAGGAGGTTCTGCTCCATGATCTTCCAGGCACAGAGGTGAGGCTGACGGGTCAGTAGTTCCCAGGGTCCTCCTTGCTACACTTTTTTAAAAATGAGTGCAATGTTTCCTTTTTTCCAGTCTCCAGGGACTTCACCTGACTTCCACAACTTTTCAAATTACTTCTCTGATGAGTCTAGAAATGTAATGTCCTAGAGTAGCAAACGTGAAAGCTTCATGCCCAAGATGTTTTAGAACAGAAAAAGGTTCTTCTTTCTTTTTCTCCCATAGGCCAGGCAGGCAGAGATGCCAGTTAGTGAAATATTTCCATTCAGCAAGAAAAATATTTCATGAAGTATATTTATGGTGATACTGTTAGTATCACTAGCAGTCTAGCCCTTAAAACACTTTCTGTAGCTAACAAGTACCAAAAATCAAACTGTTATGATATAAAAAGTTACAATATTAGGCAATTTTAATTCCAACATATTGTTGGACATTTGTCAGACAAATTTGCTACTTAGTCTTTAATACCATGTTAAGTTGATACACAGACTCAAACACACATATATGGGAATAACACATTGATTCAATAAGGTTTTTCTTGGTATCATGCTTGATTTCATTTATGTAATGTGTCACACAGCAGTGACACAATCTTTTTAGCCTGTTTTGCAAATTTATTAATGCTTTCAGTTTTCTGAAAGAAATTTTCTTTAAAAAATCAAAACCAGAATTTTCTTTTTTCCTACTTCAGATGTGTCAGCGGGCACACAAAGAACGGAGGTACATAACTCAGTGCCATCTCTAAAATAATGTATATGTGACATCATTATGCAAAAAATAAAGTATGAGTAGTTACTAATTTTAAAAAAGGATCGTTACTTCTTATGGCTGAAATAATCATTGCAAACAATTTTGTCTTTAAAATTGTTAAAAATTACATAATTTTAACAATTGCACATATGTTTGGTTGAGAGAGGAAAAATGATATGAGATAAAAACTTCTCTATCATACAAATATGTGCTTGTCTTCAAATTTTTTTTAAAAAGGTTCATTTGAAAACCATTCATGTCTGTGAAGACTAATGATTAATTTCTTTTTTCCTATTTTAAAAATATTTTCAAATCCTGACATCTCCCCTTGTAAGCATAGGCTGAAAGAAAAGATCTTAACATTCAGGTTTTACAATCATTAAATTTACATTTATTTTAGCAGGATACTTGTACTTCACAGGTAAAAGAACAAACAGATATTAAGGAGAAACTATTTATTTCATCTGGATTAATCCCATTTAAAATGTTGCCTTATAAATGATGGGTTTCACCAATCAGTTGTTGATCTAAAGGAACAGCCAGTTATGATGACTGATATTTTAGATTACTTCACTAAGCAGTTTATATACTTCAAAACTGAACAAACAGGTGATCTGTCACTTTACCCAGTCATCTATCACTTGGTGATTATACTGAAGTGCCCCTCACTGTGTACAATTTACTCAGTGTTCCAAGATTTTGGGCAACAGAACAAAACCACCCCACAGTCCAAGGCTTTTTCCCAGCTCTGAAGTAAACACTGGGGAGTTTAATCCACTGTCAGAGACATTTGCCCTTTCAAAAAGCAGTGAGATCTCTAAGACTGCAAAAATGCAGAGCAGCTGTTTCAAAACAAGATGAAGTAAGTCCATTAGTCCACTGAACGACTGCACTTAGTAGCTTTTCAGTAGTGGAAGAAAATCAAATCTAATCTACCACGCAGCCAGGAGCATTTGGCCACCCTTCTATGAATCTCCTGCATTTAATCTTTCCTCTATCTGTCTGTCATGGACATGGTTTAGTGGGCATGGTGGTGTTGGGTTGATGGTTGGACTTGATGATCTTAGAGGTCTTTTCCAACCTTAATGATTCTGTGATTCTGTGATTCTATCAGAGAGTATAGCATCATAACGTTCATTCATTCATTCATTTGATTTGTCTCCTTCGCTTTATTTATTAGTGTTGGACCAGGAAACCTTTTGATACCGCTTACTGAAATGGAAGGACTAGCAAATCACTATCCTCAGTGCCCCACTTTCAAGTTCATGTTTCCTCCAGCAGCCAAAAATTTATCTGTCGTTCTGCTAAGACTATCCCTTTGTTCTAGATGATCACAGCGATAGGATTTTGAAAAATGTCAACTCCTTTATCATAATAGAAAAAAAACAATGGCAATTTCCTATAGATCAGTAAGCGCACATAAGATTGTGAAAATCATATGTTTTCATACTAATAATAGCTTTGGTAAAAACAGTAATTTTTTAACCAGTACAGCTATATGAATTCCTAGTATAGCTGCAGCTATTTCAGACAAAATGCCTAATACATGAAGATTTTTCCCCTTACTTTAAAGGATTAAACCATTCTGCTGCAGGCATCTTTACACCCATAATACTGAATCCACACTGAGTGAATAACTGTACCCAGGGAGTATAACAAGCAAACCTTAATAACAGACACAGCAAGAGATCTCAGTCATTCTGGTATCTTTTTGTGCAAGACAGGCTGTGAATGCACAAGGAGCAAAAGCCACAAGTAATTTGTTGCATTTCACAGTTACATTAACACCTCTAATTGTAACTGACAGGGCAATTAAAGCTGAAAAACATCCTAATACAGTGGCTTGTACACGATGATTGTCCCACTGAAACAACAGATCATGTATCCTATTTGGAGGAAAAGTGTTTCACTTTATTTTCCTCCATTGAAGTAGATGTCTCAATTCATCATGCCTCATTAAAAGGTTTGTGTTGCTATAAATGTGATTGTTTCAAACAATCACAAGCCTTTATATCAAGCATAAAATTTAACAATTCCCTTCTCAATATAAGTATCAACAAGATCCTTTTATAAAAATTATGTTAATTGTTATATATAATCCATTTAAATAATGAGTCTTAGAATAATGAACAGGCAATATTCTGAATACAAATATACTTAAGACAGACATTCCACCTCCTTTTTTTATTCTAATGAAATCCAGACAATTCCCTCACGTGCCTGGGTTTGCCAGGTTTTGCACACTGGTTTTCCATCCAGCCTCCCTTTCTCCCACACACACGTACAGCTCCCTGTGGTGAGCCAAGTTACGTCCAACATCAGCAAGTAGTTAAATTCTGTAACCACTAATTTACAGAAATTTGGTTCTGTAAAAACTTGGTGCTTAGGGCCCAATATCTAAAATATAGATATTTGGAGGGGAGAGAATACTTGATGAGATCTACTCTAATCCCAAGAGACTGAATGCCCGTTAGTAGTGAAGATGTTAGGTGCAATCTTCAGGCACACCTAACCGTTGAGTTTCATCTGAAAGGAATCCCATTTATTTGCCCCAAGACTGCTCCACAACATGAACTGAAGTAACTAGAGATGATTGAGAGATTTGCATGAAAAGCACACTCCTGATCAAAATTAAAATGCTGATGTAGATGCATCTTTCTACTTCTTCAAGTAGAAAGCAAGTCAGTAACATTTCCATAATATAGGAGGAAAAAATTCCTCTCCAGTTTCTGCACATATACTCAGGATTTAAAATGGGTGGGATTTTTTTTTCTCCTCTGAGAACTCTCCCACATCTTAGCTGTTGACTGCTTAATTTCTCAGTTGCATCCTACTTATCATTTACTATATACATTTATATATTAAACATTAATATCTGGCCATACTTTACACAGCTGTGATTGTAAACACACAGGGGAAAAACAAAACAAAAATATTAAGCCCAAATCCCACAACCTTATGCTGTATTGCAATCTTAAAGGACATATATGAATAAAAATAGTCCGAAGGCTGAATAATGATGTAACTGGTTCTGGCAACTAGTAACATAGATTAACAAAATGATTGGTCTTTGAAAAATAGCCACTTCTATGTCCAAAGTGTGACAGAAGTCACGTTAAAGGTGAACAGTGGATTTCAGGGTGTGCTTTTGTTACCTTTTCCAAATTACACTCAAGACAGATAGCGCACTGAAGGAAAAAAACCCCACAAAACAAACCAAAACTATAATTGCAAATGTCATGGCAACATATGGGCCTTTACAGGCCTGAAACGCAAAGTGAATCCATTAAAATGCCACCAAGATGTTTAGAGAGCTGGAGGACTTGACATATGAAGAAAGGCTGGATGAATTGTGTTTGTTCAGCCTGGGAAAGACCAGGCTTAGCGGGGGATCTCACCACACACTTTATAAAATACCTAAAACATAGGTACAGAGAGGGAAGGGATACTCTTTTCACAAGGATGCGCAGTGACAGAAAAAGAGGCAACATGTACAAGTCGCTCAGGTGAAATGAAAACCATATGTGCCCTGTGATCAACTGAATGCTGGAATAGGCTGCTCGAAATATTGGTGAAATCTCCATCACTGAAAATACTACTCAGCTTGCCAGAGTCCTGAATAACCTGGTCTATGTGCCTGACTTCTTACTGAAGTTTGGACCAGTAATTCCAGAGGTCCCTTTCTAACCCAAGCTTTTCTCTGTTTCTCAGCTCTGAGTAACAACGGAAGTTCTACACACAAGGTGAAAAAATACTATCTTTTTTTCCCTTTGGGATCCTGAACCGCAGCAGTTCTTGCATGTTTTTACTTTGAAAAGCATAAATAGCAGCATGCTTTTTTGTTGCTGTTTTCACACTGCAAACAATGAGAAAAGTACTGAGGCATAAGGCTTATATCCTCCAAAGTTTCCACCTTATCTGCTACAACCTGGCTCCATCAATAAAAGACAGCGGTATGCTAATGTGAAGAAGAACCTCTCACAAAAAGTTTAGAAACCCTACGTGAGCCATTACAGGCAGCATCAGCCTGTATCAGCCAGAATCAGAGGTCTTCCTCTCTCCCGACAAAGACTTTGGGGGAAGAATTTGCAAAATGGAAATACCAGGTAATAGACTACATAAGGAGGCTTCTTTTCACCTGAAAATGTGACGGACAATTTGAAGACTGAGTTTCTGTTGCTTTTAATCTTTCTAAAGAGAGAAAGAAAGAACGCACTCTTCGAGATTGTGCTTTGTAATTTGGCTTTTGTCGTGGCAATGGCCTACTACAGACTTCCACAGGAGAGAGGATTTAGCCAATATCTTCCTCCATTTCTCTTTCGTCTGCTCTAGACACCCTTGAGCTCGTGGACCAGGGCAGAGTGATGGCTACTCAGGAATTGCTTCTGATATGGAAGTTACTGGTCACTGTCTTCCATGTCTCTGTTCTTCATAGTGATCAGCGTCCTTGCTTTTTTCTGTACTCTAATTCACCCTTCTCTGCTGTCCTCCTTCCCTTAAGTACTAGGAGTATTTCCTCATGATACACTAAAATACTGGTGGCTGCCAACACTTGCCTACATTATCTTTGTATAGTAATTGCAAACGCTTAGATGAAATAAGTACAGCATGAGTCAGACAATTCAGTAATACAAACTGGAAACCAGTTTTGGGGTTTGGATGGTTTGGCTTGTTTTCCTCAAAGCTGTGAGCTGCTTGTTTAAACATACCTAAGGCCAAATGACGTTTGTGTTAGAAGAGATTTTAACAGCACAAGGCATAACTGATAAGAAGTTGAAAATAATGTAATCTTTTTGTAGAATTCACCACTGTTGTAAATCACAGCTCTGATCCGCTGCCGCATTAATCAGTTTTTACATTCACATGAACGGAGCTGCACTGTTGTGTTAGGCTGTTATACGGCATATAACGCACTGGTCAACACCAGCAAATATCTAGAGAAAAGAGGCAAAGCCCAGAGGCCTTTACCTTAAGATTCCGTGCTATTGGCTATCTTTTAAATCTAAATTAAAGCAACTGAAAACAACCAAAGCAAGTACTGTGTTCACAAAAGACCACCCACAGGTCTTTACTTGCAGAACAAAGGGCTGCCGGCGGGTGAGCAACAAGGCTTCTCTTTTTGGGCCTGAGACAACGAGAATTTACAGTCTTCTCCACTGGGTGGCAACCTAGGATGCAGCAATAGAAAGAGCTGCTCTCTCCGGAGGACCACCGAAAACCAGAGAAAACCTCCTGCTGTTAACGTTTACCTGAAGTTTTTGCTTCTGTTGATGTTGCACGTGGCAATGCTGCGAACAGGTGGAAAAAAAGAAACTTTGAACAAATGGATTGAAATCAACCACTATTTATGGCCTAATCAGATTGGATGCAGTTCAGAAAAGTATTAATATAGTCCCCCAAAAATCCCATTTTTTGTTTGTTTCTCTTTGATCATAATAGGGTTGTGAAATGTGAACCACAGCTGCTGTTAGAAGTGTTTGAAACTAATGTTGACTTCTAATAAGTGGTTCCTCACATGTGTCACGGTTACAGCTCTGCAATTCTTTAAGAATGAAAAATTTTAATAGTCATTTCCATTTATAGTAAGAAAACATAAGACACAAATAGGGAAAAAAACTCAAACACTACATCTCTGATTTGTTTAAAATACAGAATGCACTTCACTTGTCAAAATTCCCTGGAACAAGAAGGACTCCTTTCCAAAATACTTGTAAACAGTCTCACTTTGTTTTCTAAAGTTATTCTGTGGCTATCAGAAGAAAAAACATGAATAATTAAATGACAAAGTCTACTTTGTCATTGTTGTATTATGATTAATGTGACTCCAATAAAGTGAAAATAAAGAAAAGGAGTGCAAAGAAGAAAGGCTTGAAGTGGAAAACAAAGTAGAGACAAGAATATGGAAATCAATGGGAAAATGATGTGAGAAATACTGGATGAGAAAGGTGTGCAAATATGAGGTATACCAAAAAAAAGTTACAAAAAATGAGAGGCAGATGACAGATTAGATGGAGAGAAAGAGAAAAATCACACTGGTATTTTCCTCCAGAGACATAACAGGAAATAATATATGTTTGAGGTCTTCATACCGTATGAAATTATAAAGAAAAAAGCTTGTATCTTTTTGGCACAGTGGGGAAGCCAATAAAACTTCAAAATATTTCTGCTATAATTTCTGGCACTCATGTCCTATTTCTGAGAGATTGCTGGAAAGCAGGACATTGTGGATCCACGGTACACACGTCTTGAAGTGAATGCACAAGTGTGAGTGATTGTTAGATTATAGCTGTTCTATATTCATTTGAATACTATCTTTTTTTCTTTTCATAAGAAGAAAACGGTTCAGAAATACCCAGTATAGTATCATGGAGAAGCAGCTCAAATGGAGAAATGTCTCCACCCAAGAAGCTCCACTCCCTAAACAATGATTCTTTAAGGTTAGTCAGCAGGGACTTGGAACAAACATATACTGCTACACTTTCTCCCTTCTCTTCCTTGGGTACAGTCCCCCAGTTTCTGACAATTTATAGAAAGCAGAATTATACTGTAACTTTATCAAAAGTCCTTGATGAATTATTCCATGAAATTGTCCAGCCATTCTTTGAACACGGATACACTGTTGACTTCCACAACATCCTGGGACAGGGATTCTGTGATTTAATTGTACACTGTGTGAATAAGTACCTTCCTTTTTTAGTTGGCTGGCCCGACATCGTTCATTGTCGGTAACAGTGAAGGACTATTGCCTGTTCACTTTTTCAAGTTTATGTGCTGGAAATCTGTTTTGGAGTTAGATGTCCAAATATTCCAGGAAAATAGTCTCATTTAAACAGAAAACCACAGTTACAGGAGGACATATTATTGTCACTATTATCTTGGTGCCCTTTTTTTTTTGGCGATGAAAAACATGCCTCAAGGTTGCTAGTTTTAACACGCTATAACATAATAGTTTTTAATGTGGATTCATCATAAGTTATTTTAATTTTTATTCTATTGGTGTTGATTTTTTTTTTGTTTGCTTGGAAACAAAATTTTACAGCAGAAATTTATCAATTTCCCAAATTTTCTGACGTTATCAAGGTAATATAATTAGTTTGAACTCACTACAAATAGTAAGGTGAAAGCAGAAATGTATTTTAATTTTACAACTTTTATTTTGTTTATAGAACAGCAAAGATATTTTGAGACAGGTGTGGGTAATGAAAATATCATGCCTTATTGGAAATCTGGCTTGCTTTCCAGTTCTTCCCTTCAACTACCAGCTGACCTCAAGACTTCTAATACATTTTCCCATAGCTGGGATCTATTCATCTGACGTCTGTCCTCAGGCCTAGCTTCCCCAAATGGAAGTTAACTTCAGAGTGGAATCCCCATTTTTGTTCTATTGTCTCAACAGATTTCAATTGATCTGGACAGGCTGGATCGATGGGCTGA
>NW_010536902.1:4729-13291 GCF_000687285.1 Phaethon lepturus | reverse complement strand
TTTTTTTTTTTTTTTTTAAAGACAACTTTGCCTGAGGGAAACCACTCTTTGTTTTGGCTTCACTGAACACCCATTAATTTTATAAGAACGGGTAGGGGGAAGGACTTGTGTCTCCACAGATTTATAGTCTTTTCATGCCAACTGGGAAGGAAATTCTCACATGCTCATGTAGCATCAGACTTCTCCCACAAAGCTCATATTTACAGAAGAATGCAAAGTTCCCCAAGGGAGTCTAAGAGCTGATGAGACTGAGGATCTGTTATTTATATTATAACAGTGCCCAAGATTTTGGACATTGCACACATTCAGGGGAAGATGCAGCCTCACCCTGACAGGGTTCATGCTCATAGCAAATTATTCACTTTCATGGAAATCAGCATGAGTTTCCCATGTTTTTCTGGAGCAGAGCTATTAGTTCGCACAACCCAGAGGCAACCTGATGCCTATGTCTGGCCACTCCGGCAAACAATGAGCCTACTCATTCAGATCATAGTTGCTGTGCCCAAACTTGCCAAACAGCATTGTGGTCCAGTGACAGAAGAGCCACGCTGTGCCAGATGCACCAACACACCCTGGAAGCAACTCCAGTGAAGTCACTGGAGATGATTGTGAAAGAAATTTGTGTGTAATCTGAGCGATTTTACAAACTTGTTGAATTCCTGAGAGTATGCTGAATCAACCAGCTGCCGACAGAGCTGGTGTCATCACTTCTCCTTCAAGCCACAACTGATTCATCGCAGTTAATGTAACCCATTTTCCACTCGCGTATGCTGGGGGCCAGAGAGCAAAGGCAGGCTTGCAGCACGGTTTGCCCTAGAGCCAGAGAACACTTTTTTTCATAAGAAATCCTTTACTGAAGGGAAACAAGTTACTTCACACACCTGAAGGCACCCACTGAGCTTACAGAGCCTTCCAGAGTGAAAAAAGCTTCTACAGACAGTAACTTTCCTTTAATTCACTTTGTATTTGCCCGGAAGCGTCTGGTGCAGTTATTATGAGAGCTTTCTAAACCATCTACCTACAAAGAAGGGGGAAAAGGAAAAAAACCACACCAAAAAAACCACACAGCCTATTCAGTCTAAGGAAAGGACCAAGATGGATGGGGAAGAAGGGAAAAGCCCAATAAGGGTCAAATGTGTAACAGCCTACTGCAAGGTAAGGACTTTCCAGCCTATCTGCAACGTGTGTGCATAACAGAAGTGATGGACTTACGATTACAGAAAGGAAAATGTGGATTAGAATGAAGAAAACCCTTTCTACCAGAAAGAAAAAAATTTGTGAATAGGGACAGACCATGGCACCTCAGCTTTGGAGGTCTGAAAAGCATTGCTGAAGTGCACATGGCCCCACACAGTCTGGGAAGAAGGACTAGACAGCTTCATGGGGTCCCTTCCAGCCCTACAATCAACAGGGAACTCCTGGAAAAAAAGTAGTAAACAAATTTGAAACATTTCCTGATGGTAGAGCTCTGGGCTAGGCACATGGGGAGTGTCACCACCACATCCAAATCCCTTAAGCACATACCAGACAGGCTGCATCTGAATGACGGAGCTCCAGGAGGCAGCTGGAGCCTGCTCAGGGGACCTGCAGAGCCTTCCCATCCTGTCACCACATTTGAGTACGTCTATGTCACAGACACAGACCAGAGGCAGCACAAGCAGAAACAAATATATTTCCCAAATCTTGCCCAGGGCAACTCTGCACACAGGATTTACAGCCAGAAGTGCTCTGGCTCCCAGAACTAATCTTCCCACAGCTCAGGTTCTCCTGGAGGTGATCTGAGCATCCCTGCCCTCAGGGCAGCAGGTGAGTACCTACCGACTCCCTTTCCACATCAGTTTTAACTTTTTTCTTATTACTTTTAACTTCTGATAGGAAGCAAAGCCTGTTGTCATACAGAGGTTTCTAAGTGATGAACATTTGTCTTTCTGCCTACGGAAAGCTGCCAAATCATAAAGCTCCATCCTGTTTGTAAAGCAAGCCCTGGGGTATTATTTTTCCTGAAGTCAATGATGTCACAGAAATACTACTTGAAAACAGAGTCTAAAATTACACTCTTGAGTGCAACACATTCTGGAGTTTTCGTTGGCACTGCTAAAATTGTTCTGTTGTGTTTTTCTGGCACAGGCCATAGTCAGATAATTGCTTGGGGCTAATCTTGAGAAGGCAAAATATACACAACCAGCACAATTCCACTTCTGCTCCATCTTCTATTAAGAAACAAATATTCTCCACAGCATGAAGTCGGGTTATCTTTGCCAGCAAACTCTACTAAATGGAGCAGAGTGAATTTGGGGAGCGGGAGAGTGCAATTTTGGCAGGGCCAAAAGATTTTGTGAATTACTGCACAGCCAAATTGTTACTTTCTTTAAAAAAAAAAAAAGGGGGGGGGAAAGGAAAAGAAGCTATATCAAGAGGTCAAAGAGTTTTGTTTAGTCTGAAAGATTTCCGAATTGTTTCCCCCAGAAGTACGTGTGAATGAGGGAGAAAAGGGGACACCTAGGCTATTTAGCCTGCTCTGGCTCCAAGCAGAATTTCAGAACTCTTCCAGACAAGTTCAATCAGCCACTTAAAGACCTTTGCACCTCCTAAATTTACTGGGTTATAGAAGATTTGCTGCCCAGCATTATTCCACCCTATTTCCAGTAGTAGAAACTCAGTGCCAAGAGCCAGAGCACATGAAGCCATCATGGTGAGGTGGTAATAAGCAGTGCCAAGTCCTGCCTTCCAGAATACGCTTGCAACACCACCAGCAGGATTGGGCCAGATATTGTGTAATTCAACCAGATATTTACTTCACCCTATCTGGCAGAAAACAAGTCATTCCCAGAAGACTGGTGTTCTCACCTTGATTTTGCTGTTCAGTGAGCTACAGCAACTTGCTGTACCTCCTGTATGCATCCAGTCCTTCACATGAGAAGCTTAGGGTACGTGGATGAACAGCCTTGCTTCAGCTAAGCAGTATACGCAATTTGATTCAATATATTGTTCTCAAAGGTTTTGCAGAGGTTAATAAACCTTTAAAGGATCCATAATTAGCCTCTCTATGTGAAGAGATACTGTATTGAAGAACAAAAAAAAAAAAAGTATGTATGACCACCAAACCAAGACATTGCAAGGGTCAATGAATTTGAGAACCAGAGCACCTAGCTTGGATCAGTAGTCATCCATAGTATTTAATCTGTCAAAACAACACAAGCAGAGATTGCTATAAGGACGGACTGGACTGGGGGTGAGAAAATCAAAGAGTTTGGCAAAACCTGGCTGTATTAATACCAAACATGGCAAAGTTTACATTCGTTTTTGAACGCAAAAGCAAAAGTCTGCAGAGGAGAAAAGTTGACAAAAATACAGAGGATGCCACCTTTGTGCACCATATCACAAGATGTTTCTAAATCCGTGTATTTAATATCAACTGTCATTTCTAACATAGGATGCTAACTTGCTCCAACTTCTGTAAGAACACTGAACTAGCCTGAGAGTCACAAACCTGAGCAACACATCATACAGGTGGTAGGCCAGCAAATATCAGTCTTCAGCACAAACCCAGCTTCCTACCTCTGCAGCTGGGACAAGACACTCCACTCCTACATCCCCCATATATTAGCACAATAACCAACTAAATTTTATAGGGGAAAACAGCAGGATGCAAAATCTGCATTGCCAATGCTTCCAGTGAAACCATCCCATCCTCCAGCCAGATAAGGTTTTTAATTAGAATAGGAGGAAATTCAGCTTCAGCTGACAGCTAAATGCTTGACATAACCACCAGCTATGGTAATTTTGGATTCTGGTTTCTGTCACCCCCTGCAAAGCTGACACTAGAGTATGCAATTTCTGCAAAGGAGAAAAGTTGAGTTTGTTCAAGATAAGGCCCTGACATGGTTTATTTATTTGCACTCTTTAGGGACTGTTTAGCAAGTTCTAGAAACAGGCAGAATAGAGAGTTATATGATGGATTTCAATGATTCAGTCCATCGAGGAGAATTTGCGCACAAACCCATCTTTCCAACACAGCACTCCAGATAACATTAGTCAAGGCACAGCCAGTGGGAGAAAAAAAAAAAAGTCTGCTTAGAGCCCAGGAAAAAGTGAGTGAAAAAGCTGAAAGCTCTTTTTATCTCTAAGTACTAGACTGAAAGCAAACAAACAAAAAAAAAGTCAGCTTCCTACCCATCAAGGAATGCTGTTTTAATTTAACTTGGTGAAATGCTGCTTTTCTTTTGACGCTCTTATGGCGTCAAATATTCTAGTAGCGCAGAGATGTATGTTCCTCAAATGCCAATAACTATTATTTAGGTTTCTCCTGAGCAACATCTCTAGGAGCTGGGATCTTCCCTGGGAGCCACGACAGGCGACACCTCTTTCAAAGCAGTACAACTCGGTGGCTATTTCAGCGTCTCTCCAGAGAGGAAAAAGGAGGGGGGGGGAGATCTTAATGTGTGCCTTCCTCAGCAATTTATCTAAGGGGCCCAATCAATGCCTCCAAGTCAGAGATTAATATTTCAAATAAAGCCCACTGATTATCCTCACAGAGCTTGCCCAAAGGGCTGGAAGGAAAAAGATGCTCTGAGCTGATCTCGACCGCTGGATTCCTCCAAGGCAGATTGTTACACCATGAGGTAAGAAAACACTCCAGCTAGCAACAGGCCCTCTTGCTTTCTTATTTTCTTTGTCAGGCTTGGAAAAGCCCAAAACCAGCCACTCCTGCTTTATTTTGGCACCTTTCTATTGATCCCAGCTGCAGCCGGATACCACAGAGCTGTGGAAACATGAAAGAAGTGCACCACGCTTCATCAAAACTCAAACCCCGAATCTTCACAGTTTGTGCAACTATTCAAGTCAGTTTTGTTTCATCTAAAGGTTGATCCTGATTAGAATAAGCAGATATGTAAAAGAAGAAATATATGCACAGCCTGAGTGTACAGATATGGAGGGAACACAGAGGTCAGGCTTCAACCACACTCTCAGTCGCTTGTTTATTTTTGCCCATCTTGCCCTTCTGATTTCAGGTTGGGATAGGAACACGATGCTGAAAATAAAAGTGAATACCTGGAGAACAGCCTCAGCAGAGGAGCAGAAGTTTTAGGAGCCTCCCAGGAAAGGCAGCGCTCACACGCTTTGGATTCACATCCTCCAGGTTCAGACCAGCCTCTGAATGTGATGCAAAACCAAACCAGAACCCCAGGCCTCCGGTGCTAGCTGAAGTCCAGCTTACCAGTTATATTCATACATCAGCTAGTGCCTATCGGCTGTATTCATACACGTAGTTGCCTTCAAATTGCTCTGGTGGAACTTGGTCAATAGCACTCAGAGTTAACGTTATTTAGATTATCCCTGGAGCGGTAAATGACGTCAAACCACAGGAAAAAAGCACCTACGAGTGCAGAACACGTGCCTCCTCCTCCCAGCCCGTTAAAGGGTACAGCCTGATCTTGGTCTAGCGTGTGTTACTGTTGTTCCCTTAAAGCCAGGGCTAAGTACTTTATTCAGCGCTGAGCACGTTATTTCCCCAGCAGTGCAAACTGGAAAATCCCGGGATGGTCTCGCTTGCTCCCACGCACTGTCCCAGAAAGGTTTCCAAACAGGAGCCTGCAAATCTCGAGAGGCCACACATCCCTTGTAGCACAGACTGCACAGGAGTACACAGCAGCTTCACAGACGTGAAGCACCCGGAGGGCTCCCTGTCCTCACTGGAAGGGTTTTAGACATCCTCAAAGGACGTAAAAAGGTGAAGGGAATACGCTGGTGTGGAGTACCCGCCTAACGCTCAGTGAAACTCAGGAAGTGACCTCCGTGTCCCTGCACCAGCAGCTCACTAAGATCTCAAAGAGAGTGCCAAAAGCTGGCTCCCAAATTCCCTCGGGCCAGGGCTTATTACACAGAACGCAAAGAACGTTAAGAACAATTTTTTTTCCCCTCTCTCAAAGAAAACAGCGGCTTGTGCCTGTGGGCTAGTCTGATGAGAGCGCTGTGCCTTGCGAAGTGAAGAAGCTGCCCTGAGGCCAACAGATGCAGGGAACAAGGCAGCTCTGTTCACCCCGAGGGGGCCGGAGGACTTGGTTATACCCCAAACAGGGAGCAACCCCCACCGAGGGGCAGCGCCTTGACTCCAACTGCATTACCACCAGAGTCCGGACCAGCACTACCTGCCCGGGCGAGACGCGGCCAGGAGGCAGCGCCGAGAGCCCTGAATCTTCCTCCCTCACCGCCCTCGCTCCCGAAGCGCGTGGATGTCGACTTCAGCTGTGGTGGAGCTTGCCTATTTCAGAGATGGAAGAGGGGAGGGGAGTGGGAAGAAGCCAGGAGAGGCCTTTTAAGCGTAGGGAATCCGCTGTCAGGATGAAGTTGACACCTTCACAGGGCTGGTGTGTGAGAGTCCAACTTCAAAGCCAAGAAAGATGGAGGCAGGGGCTCTAGAGGGTTTCAGCCTTTCACGGGGAGCTCCCGTTATCTGCACATCACTGTGCTGCAGTCTCACATTTGTGTTTCCTCCAGCGTTACAAGGAGCATCGCTGCAGTTGAGTGATGCTTTCAGAAAGACAGATGTGTGGGAAGGCTGCATAAACAACATCACGGCTCCACTAGCTATCTCCTTGCTGTTCCAGGGGCACAGATTAAGGCAGCTCACAACCTTTACACATCCCTCACTCCCACAAGTGGCCAGAAGATGACAGACTGCAGGAGGATCAGTGCATTTGCTTTGTAGTCATACAAGTAATGGCAACAACATACATGCCCAGCTGCAGCTGGTCAGGAAGTCTGACAACATGTTGTTTTTCATTGCAAAGTGTCATTTTATAACAATCAAAACTTTGCACAATTTGAACAGGTACTAGAGTTGGCCAAACCAGAAACAGCCTGTGATCCTCCCATAGGGCAGCCTACTTGTCTTACTTCTGCCAAAACAAGGACTTGAACCCAGTTCTCCTAAATCACTGGCAACTGCCTTACACACCACGCTCACTACTCACACTAATTTAAAGTTCATACGTTCATGTGGCTTACCGTGCCATCCTTATTTTGCAGATGAAAGCCAACAGACAGAAAAAAAAGTGAGTTGTGTGAAGACCCACAACAGGGGATGAAAGAACCACCTCAGCCTTTTCCTATGGAGCATCCTACCCCCTCGTCTCCATCGAGTCCTAGCCAGTTTCTCCAAGATGAGCACTACAGCCACCAAGGCCTAGCTGAGACCGCGACGTAGGAATCGGTGGTCTCCAGGGCTCGCACAGCTGGAGAACTGGAAGTCGCCACGTGTCGGCTGTAGCAGCAACCGCCATCCCCCGCTGATTGAAGTGGGTTACAGTCGCTTAACACAGTTCTCTCACCCGTGTCCCAGGGGAGCTTGGTCACAGCCAGGCGACAGCCCTGCTGCCGACGCAGGCTGGCGCTGCGCAGGGCAGGCGGGCAAGCAGAGGTTGGAATCCAACAGCCGTGTTTCAGCACTGCCCTGAGGCCCCGTGTCGTAGGTAAGAGTCTGCTGAGCCTCGGGCTGTACAAGTACCAGACAGACAGGTAGCTCCAGGCCCAGGACACAGGTTATTTCAGCTAAAGATGAAGCAACAGGGAAACAAAGTAAGTACAAAAGGAAAGCGGGCAGCATGAAAGGAGCAGTCCTAGGATACCAGCCACTTATTTGCACGTTGCATCAGCTCAAGAACAGGTTTAAATCTGAACTCTCGCTAGTGTTGGAGATGCTGACCTCGCTACATCCCTTGGCACAGCTCTAAGGATTGTGCAACCCCTCACTGAGCAAAAATAAACTCGAACAAAACACCCACTCCCTCCTCTAGCTCTAAAGTAGCCGCTAGAGCGGGACCAGAAACGCAGAGACATGCCCGAGAGTGGGAAAGCTTCTCTTCTGGTTTTGGTTTTAAGGTAATGCCTGGACAAGAGAGGTGGTCCTGCAGGCACTTATTGGATGACAATCCTGTGCCTGAAAGCAGATGATGAAGTTGTTCTACTTAAATGTGGCAAACAGGCAGTGAAAGCTGCAGCTCTGACCAACAACCAGGAGGAGCAGCATGCACAAAAGGGGCGAGCAGGCAAGCAGCTTATGACGGAGGATTGGAAAAAGGCGAGGCAATCAAAGTGACTACCAGCTTTTTGCAACAACATCTGGACACACATTTGCTGAATGCACTAGTGAGTAAAGTGGAAATCCCAGGAGGATGCAGGGAGCTGGAGCAGCGATGGACCCATGGCCTCTAATTCAGTGTGACATCTACCTCTGGCTAGAGCAGCGAGATTGGTTTTGCTGCCACTGGAAAGAAGATTGCTGTAGTCAGGAACAGAGCTGCTCAGGGAAGAAAAGTAGTAGTGTGGAGAGAAAGCAGAATTCAGTCTTTTTGGGAAAGCTGAGGTACAAATCAGGCACAGTCTGAAGAAAGAGTAAAGAAAATGCTAGACTATAATCCTCATGCGTTATACATAGTGACTAAGGAAGGAGGAACAACGTTTGGGGAGAAAGGCCAAGTACCTTTTGTGTATCGTGCCGATATTCAAGTTGTAGTAAGAGCCATTTGGCACAGATACCCTCCTGAAGAGGGAAGATGCAGA
>NW_010536902.1:0-4698 GCF_000687285.1 Phaethon lepturus | reverse complement strand
CTTCCGATAACACAACCTGCGAGGTGTGAAATCAAGAGAGAAGGAGGATGGGCACGAGCAAAGGCACAGAATGAGCAGGTCAGATCAATTTGGGCTTAAATCAAAAGACACCTTAGAAAGTCAAAATGAAACATGTCTGTTTATTGATAGATCTTTGAGACTGAGCTAAATTTAACCTCCAGAACACTTGAAAAATGAAACACGCTGCAGAGACGTGGTTATTTGTGCAGCTTTGGTTAACACCCTTCCTGGCAGTCAAAGGCGCTTTAATGTGGTAAAGGCAGTGCAAGAACATTTCTGTCTTCTCACCATGCCTTACATAAGTTACTCTCTGCAGATTTTTGCCCTGTGTGTCTCTGTGCAGCCCCCATCCCCACAATCAGAGACCCTAGAAGGTTACCCAAGTACTAGAACGTCTAAATCATCGGTTGCCAGCACTACGTCACATCCCAGCCACCACCCAGAACAGGGCAACCAGAACAGCCTGCAAAGCAGGGAGACCATCTCAGAGCTCCCTCAGCATCACCCAAGCCTGAAGAAAAAGATGTCCCTTCCCCATAAATCCCAAGTCTGTCATAGCACAGGGTCAAGACAGACTCCTGAGAGAGTCGCAGGCTTCATGCTGTCACTCATATTAATGATGCAATGCTTTATTAATTGGAGTTTTCCTGAACAGCATGTGTAGTATCAGTGACACTCATAATTAAATAGGCAGGCAGCATTTTTTTTTTTAAATGAGCAGAGAGTTAATTGAATTCTGGAGTCCCTGTGATCAGCTGTGAAATTTATACCTGCAATTTGTGCAGGCAGCAAGAACTAGAGCCTTTGGGGCCTTGTTATTCATCAAAAATGGGCTGATTTATTTGTGCCAAGTATCTCTGTAGGAGGCTCTTGGGCCCGATGTACAGTCACTTTCCTCCAATTAACCTCCCTGGCCTAGAGGGAAAAGAGAATTAGACATCTGTTAAAAGCACAAACCTAGTCTTGAGAAAGTAGGCACATTTCAGTGGAAGCCAGCTCTCATCTGAGTTAACCTCTGGCCACCAGGAGTTGAGGAGTTCCCAGCATGAAATAAGTCAAGAACAGCCAAGACAAACTATGGAGCTGAAGTTACTCACAGATGATAGGAGGTGGAAGGGACCTGGCATGAGTCAGCTGGACCAGGCTGCTTCAAAGAGAGCAGGCTTCACACTGATCTTTTCTGTGAACATCTCTAATGTCTCTTTTAAGGCTTCTACTGATGTTAGTACCTTACCAGCTGCTACCCCTCCAAACACCTGAATTTCCTTTCTCTTGGCTGGCCCCACGTATAACCTCCACAGGCATACAGTTTGCAAAACTGGTTCATCTTTATCATTGGGTACATGTTGCTTCTCATTTTATTTTTGGCCCCAGCAGCAGTTCACTTGCTGCTGTACCCTGCGACACACAGCTTATGTAGCCCAGAGACCTGTGTGTCAGCCGGTATTTGGAAAATCAGTTTTAGCTCCCAAGTACCAAATTCTGGGTTAACAGGTCACACTGGATCCCAGCAGCTACATAAAGGAGGTCATGGAGATAAACGGAATCAAAGGCGCTAAACCCCGCAAGCTCATCAGCAGGCAAAGGGACCCAGCACTCCAGACGTGACAAGGCAGGGGGTCCCCGGCTTTGGGGCCAGCTCCCGAGACCCCTGCTTTAGTTAACAAGTCCTACGGTGCAGGACAGTAATTCCTCTCCTCCCATTTTCTCTCTCATCTGTGCAAAATTCAGTGCCCAGAACACTGTGCTTTGTCGGCCACTTTTCATGTCACCTTTCTTTCAATTACTGCTCAGTCTGGGTACGTCTTTGTACGGTGACAGGGACTGGTTCACTTTTTTAGATTCCTCAGGTTGGGGCTCAGCACAAGGCTGCTCAGCATGGTGAAAGCTGGTGTTTCTTAGTGTGAAGAGTTTGTACACACTTTCAGGAAACTTTCCAGCCACAGGCCACTTCATGTCAGCATCTCAAGGACCAGACAGAAGCTGCACAGAAGTCTTGAGGACTGGAGCTGTATCTCCATGCTGCATAAGTCCTTTCTGGACCTCCTCTTAGGACCACACATCGCTCAAGAGCACCCATGAAACCATACAGTAGAGCCAGGAACCAATAATATCCTTGCTCAATGGATTTTTCCAGTCCAAGGCTAACTCTGCCAACAATATGACAACATTGCTCTTCATCACTGAAGCACTGCACCAACGTGCATTAGCTAATCCCCCTCAAGTGTGTAGGAAATAACTGGGAGTTCTGCAGTTGGCTTTTATAAACCTTCCATCAGAAATGGCTCCAAGCCATAGCCAGATCTGCCATGTGGACATTCTGGAGAGCCCACAATGTAACTAGTTTTGCATGGGAGAAATGTAGGCCAGCATTTGTTTAATAAAGTTTGCTTTTACAGAGAAAGTCTGAGATCAAAATGGGACCTGCTAGTCTCAAAAGTACACCAGAACAGCACAGCCAAATTGTCCACCCTGCTCTTGTCCATTGTAGATTGCAGCATCAGGTTTTTATGACCACCATGTTGTTTATAGCTATGGGATCTGTGACTTTTGATTTTTATTTTTGTTTGTTTGTTTTAATGCTTGATTCCCTTTAAATGTTGGAATTCGGTTTGCAATTTATTTTTACTGTCTTGGATATAAAGTTTACCCTGTGCACCATCCAGAAAGCCCATTACATAACCAAATCTGCTGGAAATCGTGGGTGGCCAGCATGACACCCATCTTGAACAGTTCTTCTCCCCCATCCAGCTTCACTAGTTGTTTTTGGAAACAGTCATTTGGGGAGGAAAACAAACAAAACCCAAACACATAAACCACAACACATAAACCGTATTGACAGCCCAATTAGCTGTTAAAAATCTATCTTTCCTCATGGCTAAATGCAGCCCTTTAAAATGAGCAGTCAAGACTTGTTAATGACTCTTGTCAAGATCTTCAATGATGGCCTATGACATCAACATGACAAGAACCAATGTAAAACCGGTTTGTATAGAAACTGGTTTCACAGACAAAATATTTTCTAAACAGTTAGAAATTCCTTTTTGTATTTCAACTCGTATTTCTTTATAAATTGGCTCAAAGCCAAATGCAACTCAACCACCAAGCAGCTTAGGTGGTTGTTTACAAAAGAAGGCAATAGCAGCAACTGCTCCCAGAGGCTAGCCTGGGAACCTCTTCATAAGGACATGTAGTTCCCCCAAGACACTCATCTCCTTGCAGAGATGCGGTTGCCATACAACAACTGTAGCCCGACTGCATTAGATAGGTTCTTCAGTAAGTTAAAAATTGCTCCAGTGATTCTGGAGGTCTGCAGCAACCTCATGACAAGAGTTTGTCCCAGGAGCACTCCACTGGAGTTGAACCATGCTTTAAGGTAGGCTGCTTTCAGCAGGGGTCTCAGCAGGTACCTTTGCTCATTAAAGTAGACAGCAGCAGCCCAGGTGATTTTTCCTGATCCAGGAAAATTCCCATTGGCCTACTGCTACATACACGCCAACCCTCAGAAGCACATAGCTTCACATCCAACCGCCGCCTGTAATGCGTAATTTCACCAAGTGGTAGAAATGCCACAGTGTATTCTCAGGAAAAGATCTAATGCAAGTATAACCGCAGGAAAACACATGACAGGAGTCAAACGCTGAAGAGCACAAGATTCACAGGTCCACAGTTAGGCAAAATAAAACCCCACAGGAAGCAACCTGCTACTGCCCAGACAGGGCTGCTAACCAGGAGGATAAAACTAGTGCTTATCAAATGGCTCCCGGTACTCGCAGCGCATGCAAAGCTGTTATCTTTGACTTAAGGCGTTTAAGCAGTATTTGAATGCACTTAAACAAGCCCCATTATTAAACACGAGCAGTTTGCACCAGGGAACTGGATACCCGTTATCGGGCTCTGCCAGCCAGGGAGAGGAACATGCCACCCATGAGTCACCCTCCCACCCTAAGCCAGCCAGCAGGACAGCAGGTATCACCGCTGGCACACAGGGCTCTCCTGGACCTCTGCAGACAATGGGCTGGAATCGGTTTGGTCTTTGGAGCTGCCTTCCAGAAAGTCTCGGACAGCTCGAGGACGACAGGCTACATTCACAGATGTGTTAGCTAGAGCCACTGCAGAAAAGTCAGGGCACAGCTGCAAAAAGGAGGGGGTTTTCAAAGCAGTTCATGGCAGAGGATCTTCATGAAGATTTTTTTTTTTTTAAAGAGATATATATATACATACAGGTAAACACACAGTGAAATTACATTTACTATGAAGTTATTTATGCAACCTCTGTAGGTTTAGTCACAGACAAAAACATTGCATCCATCTGTCATGCTGGATCAGATAACAGATCCATCAAACCTAATAGCTACTTCTGAAAAGCAGGCAAAAACCACACTTTCTTAATTGTGCCTCTTAAAGACACAGCCTCTCTTCTCGCTCCGTGGGCAGGTAGGAGCGACCGAGGCCCAAAAGGTCTACAAGATATCAAAGGTTTGCTTCAGGTCTCTTGAAAGTGCTCAAGCAGCAAAAATTATAGAAGGATAAAACTCCAACGGGCTCTCCTGGTGGACCATCCAAAAGTCAGTCAGCAAGGACTGACCCTAAAAACAGAGGTCCTCTCCGATACAGTTCTTCATTCATCATCCCAGCTTAAGGACAGCCAAGCCCTGGCACAACGGCGGCCCCGGG
>NW_010536901.1:27629-57989 GCF_000687285.1 Phaethon lepturus | reverse complement strand
GGGGCCGGGGGCTCACCGGGAAACCTCGCCTCACGGTCTGCTTTTACAGGAGTACTTCTCCAGTCTAAGGGCAAACGATCAAAGGTAACGGGAAAGCTTCGTCGAGAGTGAAGTGATTTAATTACTATTGCCGTAATATGGGCACCCTACCTAGGGATGTGGTTAGGCTCGCGCCCGGAGCGTTCTCTCGGTACGGTTTTACTTCTCAGGTGCGACTCCCTGCCTGAGCTGCCGCCAGTCGCAGCCCGGTGCCCCCGTAGGTAAGAGTGAGCCTGCCCGGCGAGGCGCAATGGCTCTCAAGCGGTGGCTCGTCCAGGTTGGCTTCGGCCAGCTCAGCGGGACGCGGACTCTGTTCTCTTGCCTGGTGAAGAGGTGGCGGTCCCCGAGCTCGGCCCAGCTCGGCGGCTGCCTGGGGAGTTGCTCTCCGGCGGGTCTCTGGGAATGGCCTGTGTCAGCTTCAGCACCTCTCGGAAGAGTTCTTCTGGCCCGACGTCTCTGACTGATTTTAAGAAAATTAATGAGCAGTATTATGTTATTTTGTTGGTCTATCTCTGGGAAAGGTAGCAGGTGGAGAGGTAAACTTTTAACTTGTGCAGTTAGAACAATATAATTGGTTGCATCCTAGGTTTTATGTTGGTTTTATTTGGGTTTTTTTTTTTTACACTTAATGTGGGTGTTGAAATCAGTAATTTCTGAGGTTTATTAATGTGCCAAATCCTTGAAAGACATCTGTTCAAAAGTTGCCATTAGCTACTCGGATCTACAATAATATTTCTGTAGAACTTCTTGTATTTTAAAGCATAACTATGGTTAGTCAAGTGTGTTACTGTATTATTTATTTCAGGTATGTGGGCACATTCAATGACAGCTCAAGATTACCAGGATCTCATAGACAGAGGATGGCGAAGGTAAATTTAAAAAGAAAATACACAGCCGTGTTGTCAGTTTAGATACAATTTAGAATCCAGATCAAAAATTTAAGTCTGTGAAAACAGTTAACTGGTTTCCATAAGTAATTAAAATAGAAGTATTTGTCCAGTACTCTCTGACCTTTTTGTAACATGACACTGTTGAACAGGAAAATGTTTGGTTATTTTTGAAGGACAGTATTTTTAGTATAGCAGCAAAAAGCTGAAGAACTTGCTTCTCAACTTTTGTTACTCTTCGTATAATATTGTGATATTATTTCAACAAAAAAGGTTGGCCTTTCATTTAGTTTGCAGTATAAGCAACAAAAAATCAACACATATTTATTATTATTTTTAGAAGTGGAAAGTATGTCTACAAACCCATCATGAATCAAACGTGTTGTCCTCAATACACAATAAGGTAAGAAGCTTGAAATATGCTGCTGTAAATGATTTCACTGCTTCAGATATGTTCAGCCATTTGTGTTTACGGCTTTAAATACAGAATACTTGAAATGTTTATGTACTTTTAATGATACTTTGAATGCTAAATATACGCTGTTGGGTTTGTGCATAGGCACATCAGCGGCGCCATGGTGTTTTCCTGCAAGCAATCTACTGATTGCATACCCTTCCCCTTTGCTTCTGGGTTGCA
Organism: Phaethon lepturus; assembly: GCF_000687285.1. Lineage (NCBI taxonomy): Eukaryota > Metazoa > Chordata > Aves > Phaethontiformes > Phaethontidae > Phaethon > Phaethon lepturus. The sequence goes on along the minus strand of NW_010536901.1, from coordinate 56,426 downwards.
GTCTAAAGCAAGAGTCCTGTGATTGCTCCCTTGCTCACAGGTTGCCGGTGAACCCGTGTGTCTGTATCCCACAAACAGTGCTCTAGTAGCCCAAATAAGACAGGCCGTCAGTTGGATAAGTATGAATATTATAGATACACTTTTCTGGCATTAGTAGTTAGTATCAATGCTGTATCTATAAAACACATAAGTGAAAAATTCTGGTGTATTAGCCTTCTAGGAAGCTTTTTTGAGGTCATCTTGGCATATTTTAGTGATTATAGTGATAGACACACAGCACATGCCATAATAATGCAGTACAAGGCAACATAATTTTAATAACTCAAAAGTGTTGATAAAATATTTGACTGCTTAATATAGGGAAACTTAAGAAATAATTAGAAAAATACAGATACAGTTTAATTTTTTAAAAGTGGTTCCTTAACATTTTTTTCTGCAATAATTTTTCACCAAAAAAATTGTCTTTTTTCTTTTTAAGATGCCAGGCTTTGTGTTTTCAGACCTCCAAATCTCACAAGAAAGTTCTGAAGAAAATGCTGAAATTTATTTCCAAAGGAGATGTTTCAAAAGCAGTGAGTGAAGGTAAGAAATTCTTAGTGTTTGAAAACAAATACTGATGTTTGAAAGGAGGATCAAGTACCTGCTTGAGTGATTGAATGGCTAATACACTTTGATTTGTGTATATAGACCCCTTCATAAAGGTTTGTGTAGGTTGTGTCTCTACAGTGTGTTTTAAATAAAGAGCACTATGTAGCCCAGAGACCAAATTGTGCATCCGACTTCCTCTATTGAAGAATATGTTTCTTTACTTTTAGTATAGACCAGCTTATTTTCTTTTCAATCTCTGGACACGGGCTTGCTTTCTAGCTGGGTGCTGTGGAGAATTAGACCCTGTTTTTACCTCCGTCATAAAGTGATAATCTGGAGAGGACTAAGCAGGACAGATGAGTGGCAGAAAGAAGGAGGAGCAAGCAGGGGAGAGGGTTTTTCTTCCAGCTGATTGAACAGTGACCCCTCATTTATCCAACACCAAAACCAGCTATTCTCAGTTGTGGTGGACCTTGTTGTGTTGATTCTGAACCATTATAATTTGCCTTGTGTATGTGTGTGTGTTAGGGGTTTTTTTGTTTGTGTTTGGCTTTCTTTTTTGGTCATGGTTTTTGTTTGAAGTTATGGCATGAGATCAGTTGACTACCCCAGTTCAGTGGAGAAAATAAAGCTGTTCTCATAAATGAGTTGGTGCTAGTAATTCAGGGTCATAAAGGAAGCTTTCTGTTTTCAGACTATTGCAAACAGTCGCTTTTTCTGTTGGAAAACAGCTGTAAAATTGGAAATTAATTAATTTAATGTTAATTGTACAAAGTGTGACCTGTGGTTATACAGGGTGAAATTCACTCATGCAGTTTCTGATTGTTTACAGAAGAGCCTATGGATTCCCATGTAGAGGATGCGGTTGCGTGTGATTTTGCATACAAAAGTGAATCTCATGTCAGTCAGTCGGAACTGACTCCCTTGAGTATGGATCACACTGAGAAGGTGGAAAATGAAGATAAGGACACAGGAAAAACAAAAGAAGACGTGAATAAGCAGAAGGTGGAATCGGGTTCTCTTCCACTCTGTGCAGATAAAGACATGCCAGTCCCTGGAGAACCGTCACGTTCGGCTAAAATTGTTCATGCACTGCCCAAGCCAGGTAGTAAAATTTCTGTTGGTAATTGGAATATACTGTCATGATTTCTCATGTTGCTGATGTCCTTCTTTTTAACTTGCCTAGGAAATCAAGAACTCTTTTTATTCCTTATACTATTCCCAATTTATGGATTTATAGTGTATAAGTTGAGAGGTGCTGCATGTTACTTGTTTTCTTGTTTTTTTTTTTCCTGAAAGTTGCATTGATTTTTCATTATATATTTTGGGGTTTATTTTTTTTTAGTTTAGTTCTTGAGAATACACATCTCCAGCTGACAGTTTCTGTAAGCTATTTAGACTGCAGTCAGATAGGTCAAGGTGATCGAATCTCATCAGACACTGGGACCGGTTTCCAGTTTGGGATACTTTCGTGTGCAGAATAAGACGTACATCCATCTTTCACTTTCTTCTGTGGGGTGTGGTGACTCGGGCTTTATGTGCCTTGAGATATGGTTGCGCAAGACTAAGCTGGATACAGCTCTGGCTGGTACTGCAGGAGTGCTAGTTACTGAGTTAGGCTAAGGCTTAACGTCTCTTGTGCAACAGTGGGAAACCCGTTTAAGACCCAACAAAAACACCTGAGGTGATGTTTTTACATGTCTTAATTTCTGCAGGTCATCTTGTTGTTACACAAATTGTGTTGCTTACACCCTGTGAATACACCCCAGTAAATAACTTGTTTAAGACTATTTTTTTACACTTTCATAGACTATTTGCCACAGACCTAACTGGCGCTGGAAATATGTTCAGTATATAGTTGTGTTTTCTTTAAGCATATTTTGTATGCTTAAAGAAAATTGTATCACTTTCTGCTAATATGAAAAAAAAAAAAAAAGAAAAAACCCCAGATTCTTCTGGCCCTTTATAAAGAATAAAACTTTTTCATCAGTTTGGGAGCTGCCTTGTTTTACCCAAGTATCTTTAGATTACAAAAACAGTGTCACTAGAGGATGTGAAATTAGGAAAAGCTGTAGTAATTCTTCCTTTTTTTTTTCTTTCTGTGAACTTAATACTACATTTCTGTAAGGAAATACAGTAAATATGTACAAGAAGTAAGGCAATATCCCTTATTTTACTTTCTGATGCATTTATATAATGCTACAGCTCTCAGGTGCCAGGTAGGTAAATGCTTATTCATTTCTACAGTTCCGTGTGAAAGTACATGGAATAGTGGTGGCATTTTTAATATAATAATATTAATAATTTTAGTATACTAATTTTAATAGTACGGTCACTTTTTTCAATATGGAAGTTATCCCTCTGTCAAACTTTTGAATCGTAACTGTAAAGATTTCTGAAATGCTGCCTTTGGGCTGAATTCGAACATGAAATCTTCTTCCTAAAAAAGGATAATCTCATTGTCAGTCATCTGACTGTAATCTTTTTGTGTGATAGCTGTTATGGTACCCCTTGCTGTGGCATGGGAGCCTGGAATCTACATCTGCTTGCAGTGGTGGTATGCTTTTCACATAGCTTGTTGTAACAGGGAAGACCATATGTGAGAGCTGGTGGGTGATCTCCTGCGTGATGTAATCATGCAGAGGAGTCCTTGGGGGTCCTCGAGGGAAACAGAAATGCTGGAAACTGCTGCTACCAGGATGAGTCCAGAATGCTGTGGGTTGCCTTTCCTATGGCTTCTCTTGAGTCCTGGCTGCGTTCTGGTGGGACATGGGCGATTTCTGGAAAGAAGATGGTAAGGGGTGGATGAATTATTGCCAGAATAATTCATTTGACCAACAGCCTGCACTGGAAAAGAAGGTAGAATTGCTGACAGACTCTTCATGGCCCAGAGGCTGCAGATGAGGCAGCCTTGTCTTACAGATCATGTTTCCAGTTTTGCATAGCGTCTATAATGGCTTGTTCAGAAAAATAAAAGGTATTTCTGAATTGCAGTTAGCCAATACATGGCAAGTAATGTTAGTTAAAATCCTAGTGAAGACTGGGTATGTTAGAGTTTCTGCATGTGTTGGGACGTCATACTAATTCCTAATTTCACTCTCCTATTACATGTTGTGCCAGTATTTATAAGAACTTCAAAGTACTTTTTCCTTCATAAAGGTTTTTGTCTCTTTCTATAGGTTGGCTAATTTAAAGTAATTATGGAAGGCTCATTCAGATTAGTTCAGGTTTTCACTAGCTTAACAAGGAATTTTGCATCTAAACAAAAATGAAAGTTTTCAGAAATGCTTCATCAGAAAATCAGCAGTGGAGCATAGAAGCAGTACTGTTACACGTTCCTGGAAAACTTGTCTAGAATTTTTAAGGCTGTATTTTTGATTCTGTGAAATGCAGTCAGAACTTTTATAGCCCTCATCTAGTTTATAGCTTATATAATTTGTATTTGTTGTACAGAACCCTCTTGGTTTTTAAATAATTAATGAAAAACTTTGGGTTATGTAAACTTCATTTTGGAAGCAAACTAAGTGGACCTTGACAGCAGATGGCAGTCTTGGGTAAAGATTATGGGTGTAAAGTTGCCATTGTTTTGAAAAAGGTTGTGGTAGGGTCTTCAGTTATGTTAAGAATAACATGGGTAAAACTTTAAGCACTGGAGATGCAGGTAAAGAAAGCTTGAACACTGTACTGTGTTTCAGAAAAGGAGCGTTTACTTCTAGAGAGGAGAAATATTCAGTAGTGTGCCTCTTTCTGGAGGTTTTAAATGAAATATAAAAGTGAATAATAAATGCATCAGAAAGTTTGTTTAATTTTTAATTTTTTCTTTTTAGAGTAGGTGGTGTCACAGGTCAAATTTAGTTTAAAGTTTTCCAGATAGAAAGTAGTTTAGTTTTCATCTTGGAAAATGTAGAGTCATTCTAAAACAAGATTGTTTAATTGCGTTTTTGTTCCTTTATAAACAAAACAGGTCATTGTCTTATAGGAATAATGGGCTGTTTCTGCACAGTTTCAGCTAGAAAAGAAGGTTTGCTTATGTCTGTACGCACATTCATTGTTTTAAGAAGTTTTTCTTGCTAACTTACAGCTTGTAGAAGATATGAGACATGAAACAGATCCAGATGCAAATGAAATACTCATTCTTCAAATGTATCATGAGTATTTTAAATAAATTATTTTTCTGACTTGTTTGCCCATGGACAGGTCACATAGTATCTGTGATTTCCTCATAATATTGTCCTTTTCTGGTGAATAATTTTAGCTGTATGGATGAAACAAATACTCAGAAACCTTAGCTGAGAGGTAAGAACATTCAATCATAAAATCTGCTAGTGTCATTGTAGGTTGTGTGAAGAGCACCAAAGTGGCATTAGCTCCTTTTCTAAGCATCTTGAGATACAGAGCATCTCAGGATGCTCTCAACATTTCAGCTGTCATGGAGTATGTGGAGAAACCAGACTGGATCTTTTCTGGGTGAGCCACAGAGACCTCGCTGCTAACTTGCCCCAGGAATGCACTTATAAACTCTGTGAATTCTGTATGGTATGCACATTAAAAATAATAGTTTACAGCCTTACTGATACTTAAAAGTTTATCCTAATACAAAGTCGTTTGCCAATTTCTATGATATATCTATTGGTAAAGAAAGATGCAGGCTGTGACTCTGAGGGCTGCAATTCTTTGCAGGTGAAGTGACTCTAAACACATCAGTGAGCTCTTAAAATATCAGTGCTCTCACCATTTCCAGTTTGCAGAAGGATATCACTGTTTTCCTTGTCCATGGAGACAAGGACCTGTGGTTTGAAGCAGGTAGAGGACAAGAAAGATGTCACTTTTGGCTAATAAGTTACTAGTAAGAAGAAAGAAAGAAGAGGAAAGAAGGCTCTAGTTACATTTGCATAGGAGTTCTGGAAAAAAGAACTTCCATGTAATTTCCAGGCCTCCAAGACAGTAAAGTGGGATAAACTGTAGTTAAGTCTGGGTTTGGATTCTTCTTTATTTTTCATAAATGTTAACAGAGTTGGCAAGGTGTCATCTTCCTAATGCTTTGAATGAAAGCGCCTAAAATGAAAGCACCTTCAAATGAAAGCACATTCAGGGTGCTTTCCCGTTTGAAAAGGTAAGTCTTTCAAAAGTTACCAGTATGTCTTTTGCAAATACATGGATTTCAGGAGAAAGCTAATGGCATAGAAGACTTCTTCAGCAGTTTGTCATAATATTTGTTACAGGTTTTGTTCTGTGCAAGGTATATGAGTGTATTTCCCTATAGGGGAGTAGGTTTTTTCCACTCTTCCTCTCCTTTTGAATTTTTTATTACAGCTCTTTTGGCCTCCAACTCATCTACCACTGCCTTAAAAAAAAAAAAAAAAAAAAAAAAAAAGAGAGAGAGAGAAGTAGAGTTACTTTATATAACATTAGCTAGCTGCTGATGAAATTTTGCGTGCAACTTTCCTTTGCTATGGAACTTGGAACAGCAGCTGCCAGGCTGAGACAGGTATTCCTTGAAAATGCTTATGCCTACCACCACTGCTTCCAGCACACAGTTCTTACACAGCTTCTAGGGTGAGGTATGGTCGTCAGTTACTTGTGTGCACTACATGGAATAGCCACCACCAAGGTACAACACTTAAGGAAAGACGAAAGGCAGCACTGAGAGTGTTAGGAAGATGTTTTTTTGCTTTTTTTAAGTTTTACGAATTTGAATTTATGGATTTACAATCAGTATCGATGAAAATAATACTGTCTAGGGAAATTGCTACTTGTAAGTACAATATTTGTTTGGTAACCATCCTTTCAGTGCATTTGGTGGGTAGTGTGGAGACCAGCCATCTTTTTTTTTTTTTCCTTCTTAATTGAAGAAAATTCTATGTTAATTTTTCTAGTACTGGCATTCTTATATCTTGACTTTTTATCTTACATTATTGTCCTAACTATACAATTAATCTGGTCCTTTCACGAGGAATTTGGACCAATCTACTTTTTATTTGTGCATGTCTTTGGATTTATATTCCTTTAAAACTAAGTTCTTGTAGTACGAATTACTATTTTCCATGCTGATTTGTTTTCTAGGTTTGACTTCTCATTTTAAGTAAATAGCATTTCACAAATAGAACATTATAAACAGTTGACCACGTAAATTGATAAAAGGAGGTAAATTGATAAAAGTGAATTGATTAATACAAACAGACAATCTGAATACAATTTTAAGCAAAGGTGTGAGCTTATGTAGTCTTTTACTCTTCTTTTGCGTGACAGCAAAACGTGACCAGCACTAATGGTGCTGGTGTTCGCAGCATTTCTATACATTCCATGAGGATTCCAGGTGACAAAAAATAAATGGTTTTTTTCTTTGTGTGTCTTTTATAGGAGTCTGTTGTGTAGCCACCTGGATTTTAATGCAATAGAACAATTCTCTGAATTTGGCTACGAGGTTTTGTGGTTGTGTTTTTTTCCTTTCAGTATTTTGAAGCTGATCCTGTAGCTGTTTGGATATAGTACACCAGCATACCTTACATTAAACAGGAGCTTTTCTTTCTTTCTGAGAGGTGGATGTGGCAAAATGATTTAAGGATAGGCTTAGCAGGAAGTCTTTTAATGTAAAAAATAAAATGTAACTTTGGCTCTGGAATGGAAACATAGTCAGGGTGTTTCCATATTAAACTGCTGCATTAAACAGCTGTCGAGGAAAAATTATTGCAACTTAGCTTGGCATTAGATGTTGTTGGTAGTTGTATATGGGAAAGAAATGTTATATTCAGACTATGGTCTGCAGTTAATGGTGATTTTAACCATTTCTTTTCAGTGACCAGGTGGGAAATACTTGTTTGTTACAAAACATGGTGTTTAATTCTTTGTGCCTTTGCAGGCAAAGGGGCTGACTTGAGCAAGCCACCGTGTCGAAAAGCAAAGGACATACGGAAAGAAAGAAAACTGCAGAAACTCCTTCAGAACCAGATGTGCACTTTTGAAGGCTCTCCGCTTCAAGCAGGAGATCAAGTTTTCCTCTTGCAAAACTCTCAATCTAAACCAAACCAACCTAAAACCATTGAAGACTTTGTTTTTGTCTCTTTACCTGATGATGCAGCACACAAATTAGAGGTAACATCTCGTTCACTGTTGTTGGAGGCAAATTAAAGAGAAGTCTAGTTAAGGAGTTTTTGAAATGCTTAGGTGTCTAGTGTCTGTGACTTCATGGAATGGTTATAATTTAAATCTTGGAATACATGTGGTACTGCATGATACATTTATGGTGCAGCTGAGCTGTATGTAACCGCAAGAGGGTACTCTTGCACTTGCAGTCAGCTGTAGCAGAGCCAAGTACAGTTACCAAAGTAACTTGTAAATTGATTTCATACAGTGTGACTTGAAAATGAAAGACTCTGAATTAACTCAGTGTTGAATGATGAGAGAGATTCAATATTTAGTTCTGCAGTATAGAAATACTTAAACTATCTATGCTGGTGAATCGTGACAAGAAAGCAGTAACTTCATAAAATTAAACAGATAAGAAGATAGCTGCTCCTTATAAACATCATTCATATGTGTTGATGTCTTTGGAAGCTGCGAAAGTGATGGTAGAAAATTTTACTTGGTCTAATGGTTGTCATTAGACCTATTAGTAATATACAGGCAGTCATCTGGAAGGCTTTTGGACTTTCTAACATTTGTTAATCATAAAACCTTTTTCTTTTTTCTGGAAGCTGGAAAACTATCTGAATATAAGTATTTTCCTGTAGTTACTGATTATCAATGGATATTGATATTATTGGAAATTAATTTTTTAATATTCTTTTAGTAATTATTCAAAGGGCTAGTGACGATGATTTAAAAGATTCACTGAATAACTGACAGGAAGCCATGAAACTGATCCATCTCACGAACTCACCCAGATTTTCTTATGAGCTGTAGAACAGAAGTATGATGGCTTTGTCTGAACATCTTCTAAATGAAGATGCAGGAAGATTTAAAAGGAGGATGGTTCCAGCAGTGTTTTCCCAGACTGTATTTGCTCCTTACTATAGCTGTCAATTGTGGGGTTTTTTTTGTTTTTGTTGTTTTTTAAATAGATCAGAACTACTTGTAAAAATAGAACCATACTGAAAATTATGTGGTTTTTTTGAAATGAACATGTCCTTAAATATGCTTGAAAAGAAATGCTGTGTTGCTCATGTGATAGCATTCTTTTCGGTAGGGAGCAATCATTTTTACGAACAACAATTTTAAATTTATAAATAAAAAAAAAACTTTTTTTTGTGGGGGTTTTAAGAGTGATGGGGAATACAGGTAACTTCCTATTACAATTAACTCATAACTGAATATGGAAACATTGTTTTGTCTTCCTCTTTCAATCTGAAAAGTACCAAGAAATCCCCTTGGGATTATTGCAATAAAAACATGGTCTTTAGATAAAGCGCACAGATCTGAGTCTTCCAAATGCATGGGTCCTTCAAGTATTTCCTGTACAGTATGAAACTACAAGAGAAGATTTTAAAAAGTACAGAAAAGCTCTTTAAAATGTTGGTTGGCATAACCATTTGTTGGTATTATTTCCTAAAAACTATTTATGTCGCTCTTCTGTAGGCATTTTAGTTATCCTAGTTTGCAGTTTGAAAACCTTGTATGTTATTCAGTGTAAATATAAAAGCCTTCAGTAGCCTAAATTGAACTGAAGAATTGGAAGGCTATTGGCTTATATTGATTAGATTGTTAGGGCCCTTATGCATGAATTCAAAATTTCTCTCTGTTGTGATGTTTGTATATCTATAAATATACAGTTATTGCATGATAGTGTAATAATGAATGTGTTTAACTTCTTCTGAAGGTGAGGGTGGTGAGATCATCTCCACCAAGTTCACAGTTCAAAGCCACATTTCAGGAGTCTTACCAGGTCTATAAACGTTACCAGATGGTTATTCACAAGGACCCACCTGATAAACCAACTATAAATCAGGTCAGAAGGCCAAATTAATTTTATGTAATGCTCAGCTTCCCCTCCATCTCGTGTCTTGTTTCTAGGAGAAACAAATGTGGATTTGATATCCATTGTATATTCAGGAGCATGTAAAATACCGGATCAAATAAAATCAACATCCTGGAAGTGCAAACTCTTTTGATATCTCTTTGTGAGTGCCACAAATATTTGGTCTTAGTTGCTGACAGAAAGTTAAGGAAGTTACACAGGGATGCTATTGAGGAAGAAATGGAGAGGATGAGGCTTTTGGAGGTAGATGTAGGCCTTATAAATCCAAATCTTGTAAGAACTAAAACCAGTGGGACACTTAGCTTGATAACTAGTCTCATTGGCTTTGGTTTGAATGCTGCCATAAGGAGGAACAAGCATGATCAAGGCCAACATGCGAGTGAAGAATTTATCACACATACAAGTTGTCAGTTTAAGGTTCACTGAAGTTTTGTAAACCTCTTCACTTTCAATTTAAGCCCTTCAAGAAGTAATCTGTGCACTCCCATCTAAATTACACATCATTACTGCTTCTTGTAATGACCAGGCGGTGTGTAATATTTAACTGTCAGACATATTACTTCTCTAATACTAAAAAGAAAATAATTCAGGAATTTGGAGGAAAAGTATATGTAGCAAGAATATGTAATTGCTAAACCAGGGCAGTGAGTGATGTACCATTAAGAACAATACATTTTAAAAGTTCTTGAGGCTGTACAATGAAAATAAAGTATGTGGCTGATTTGATAAGTAATGTGGTCAAAAAATAGGTTTTTAGTTTTTATTCTTTAATGAAAGGATGAACAGTTAGTTTAAGCTTAGTGTTAGTTGTTAGACTTCCCCCTGCAGGAGGTTTTCTTGTTACCGCGTTTAAAGTAGAAAACTGGCTTCAGAGGCTTTGAAGTGGATAGGAGGAGATCTTTCACTAGCCTTACCTTCAGAAGCATATTATCTGATTATATGCACTCAAAATAGTATGCTTGTATTTTCCTTGCTCTGAAGGTGAGGTTAGTACCTGTCTCCTTTGAGGACCCCCAGTTCAAATCATCCTTCAACCAGTCAGCCACTTTATTTGCCAAGTATCAGATGGCTATACACAAGGATACACCTTCTGACTGTGGAGAAAATGAGGTACAGTTCACTGCATGCACCTTTATGAAAACATTTTTTTAATGCACAGTTAAATGATGTGAAATGGTGTCTCTTGGAGGGATTCTAAATATTAAAATATTGGAGTCTCCGTTTTGGAGGGAAAGTGTCGTGGTTTTTAGCAAGCTTCTGTTGCAGGCTTCAGCCCAGGGGAAACTGAGCTGAGAGAGAGGGATTATGCACCATCGTAACTAAAAAACTAATGTTAGCAATGAGTTAAGGAGAGCTGCTGTTTGTACATGATTTGTAAAGAGCTCTGGGATTGAGATTGCCACTGGAAATGGTGTAATGGTATGGAAGTGCTTTTTGATGGCAAAAGCATCTCCCTCTTTAAAGTTGTTTGGTGCCTTTTTCCACATTTGTCCTTAATTTTTTTGTGGTCTTGCTTGATTTAACAGGTGAAGGCTTTAAAAATCTGTTTTACTCACATTTCATCGCTAAGCGTACGTTTCAACTAGAACTCGCCTTTGCAGCAGAAATAGGGCAGAAATATTCCCGCTACCCGATTGTCTGAGATTCAATGAGAGCACATTGCTTATGAATAAAGCCTGCTTTTAAATTGGTGTTTACAGGATGCCAATCCTAATCTAATAAGAAAAAAAGAAAAAAAAGAAGGTACTTGTGGGGTTCTAAACAAGCAGCAATTCTCCATTTCTCTGGCAGGTGGCACAACATTTTCATTAGCAGAATTAATAAAACTGCTACCTCAGATCTGTCATTTCTATTGACTGCAAATGTTTGACTTCAATATTGATCAACTATCTAGTCAGACTTTTCTGTTCTTGAGAGCAATACTTGCAGAAGTGATACCTAGCAAGCTGTGGCTGCTTTCCAGGTAGAATAATAAAACCACATAATCATTTCTGGCTTTAGTTCAAAAGAGTGTAAGGAGAGCTTTTTTGTGAGATCTCTGTAATGCTACTGTGGTAGGCCATAAAATTTAATTCACTCTGTTTTGTAAAATAGTAGGACTCACAACAATAAGTAGTAGTCTCTGCCCTTTTTATAATTACTGACATAAATTGGGTTAATTATAATAATGTAAAAATTGGAAACATGCCAAGAAAGATTAAGCTATTTACTAGATTTGTACCAGGCATTACCTGGTCTGATTAGGGACTTGATTTGTCTGTTATGATGAATGTATTTCAGCCCTAGTGCTTAAATATAGCATATATGCCACCATGCTTTTGCTCTGAAAATCTTGTTGCTGCAGAGAAGGTGGCAAGAACTTCATATATTTACTTTTTCTTTGCTTAGAATTACAATTTTTTTTTTTTTTTAATAAGGTGATTACATCATGAAGAAATGAGGGCAAAATCGTGATGGCTGTTTGCAGTTCGGTTCTGAATAGCAGTTAGCTCTCAGTTCATCTAATCTCTGTTTGGGTCAGAGTGCGTGGTTTGGTGTAGACTTGAGTTTAATCACCCATTGAGCTTTTTCAGTCTGGGGGAGGAAAGCTTATAAAGATTTTGTTAAGGACAGTTCAGGTTTCCACCACCTTGTGGTATAAGGTCTATCACTCCTGTTGTATAGGAAGGAGATGGATTTCTTTTTACTGCTAACAGTTGAAAGGATTTTTATCTTTTTCCTTGTTACTTGCCAGAGTATTTCCCTACTTTGGCTTTATCTTCTCTCTCTGGTGTCATGTGTGTGCAGGCTTAGTATAATATTGCAGGGGAGACATAAGACCTTCTCTGAAGCATCTAGTAAATGTAAAAAGTCAGTCTGATGCTGATGGGTTTTAATTTAGGTCCTTCTTTAGCACTGGTAAATGATGTTGTGTGTTCATGTGAGTATCTGGCTGAGAAGGTCTTTCTATTTACAGTTATCAGGCACTAAAGCTCTTTCACTTCAGTCAAAAACATTTTGTATTTCATCCCTGCAGGAAGTGAACTGAAGAATGCTTTACACAATATGTATTCTGATATTGTTTAGAAGGTTTTTTTATATAGTTATTTTTTGTACTGAATTTTTGTGGGAGGAGAATTATCTGAGTCACTTTTAACAACAGAAGATACTAAGTAGGGTAAAACTGATCCAAGTTACTGAGATGAAGGGTGGAAAATGCTATTTGAAAGACCTCAAACTTTTTCTTCTTCCTCTTTTTCAGACTTTTTAATGTATCGTACAGACATTATGGAGCCAAGCAGTTTTTTATGTAAAGGTAGAATGAAATTCTGTCCTATACATAGGGCTTTTTATCAGGGTAGTAACAAGGCAGCTTTTGGCTTTAAACCGGTAAACATCCAAGAATTTTTCATCTAAAAATTAAATTTCACTTTTAATCTGTGTAAACTAATGTGTGTATGGTGGATGAACACCCTTTCCAGGGAGAGTCCTGCACACTTTTGTGTTTGGAAAGTTTCTAGGTTAGGGAAAAGTATTTAATTTTATGTTTGGCTGAACACTTCAGATTCAGAAACCTGCCTATATTTAAATTCAGAATCCAACAAAAATTATGGGACATACTAACAACTTTTTGGAATATATTCTTACATTGTTGACATTACAATATCCTGTCTGCCTGTATTAGCTGCTAGCCTAGTTTAATATTAACCTTATTACACTAAAAGGCAATTTTAGGAATAGATTTAGAAATTTGGTTATTATTTGAAAAATAACACTAACGTGATAAAACAGTTCACAATGTTAACAAAAGATATGTGAACCCTGAAGCTGATTGTTGCTCAATGAGTGTGAAAGAAGGCCTTCTTTTTGCACCTATGCAATGTCTGTACATCTTTTCATCAGGATTTTATGTGAGAAGGGGGAATAGATAATTTCTAGGACAGAGAATCCACTGAATACTTGACACCAAAGATTTCTTTGAACTTCTAGGCACGCTCTGGTTAGTACCACTTTGAGCCCAGTGATAACTGTTGTTTCAGAGCCCTTCAAGACGGTGGGCCTTTTTGAATTTTGCCTTTCTCTCCTTGCTTTCTCCTCTCCTTCCTCTGAACCTCTGGAGACTGCAGTTGCACTAATAACTGTGTGTTCATTAAAAAGAATTTAGTGTGAAGTTTTGCTGGGGAGAGTCTTGCCATGCATTTTGGTGATGCAGTACTGATTCCTGATGGAGGCAGTGACTTTTGTTTGTTCTAGTAAAAAGCAAGGTAGAAATTTCATAGTGGAATAAATTTTTTCCAAGTCGCAGAGTTGGTGTTACCCCTGCGGTGATGAAACTTTCCTTTTCTATGGAAGCAATCATCACAATCTTCAGTGCCGCTTTCAGTGGCAAGTAGAGGATTTGGTAAGGTAGAAGTATATTTGCTATCTGCCAAATAAGTTAATATTCTAGGAACAGTTTTGAGTATCTCCTTGCTCCTGGAATTAAAACCAGGTTTGCTTGCAAGTGAGAATTTTTCACATCTGTTTTTATCTTGACATAAAAGCTGCTTATTTTCTGCGTAGGCTTTTAAACTCTTGATTATCCCCTTTTCTCCTAGTTTGTCTGGTAGAAATGGAACCTCCCTTTGAAACCTTCTCAACACTCTCAAAAACCTTTGGTCAGTTGCTACAGGATTTCAGCTTCAAAACTGACCTGGTTGTGTCTCTGCTTGGGCATGCTGTCAAGTACTGATGTTATGCAAAGTTGTGGGCATCTAACAATATTTATGTTGGCATGTTTTTATTGAATTGAATTGGTGTCCTGAGTCAAAACATAGCAAATGATTTTTCTAATTAAAGGTTGCCTCATAATACTTGCTCTTAAATAGTGCTGTGGAAGAATGGATTTTTCAGTTTTTCTCTGTGGGAACACAAAACCTTTATTAAGCTGCTATGTAAATGCATAATCATGCACTGTTCTAGTGATACATGTACTCTTATCTTAAAAAGAGTTGGAAAAAATCAGAAGAATTAGGGGGAACCTCAACAGATTATTAAGTGGTAAAGTATAAAGAGCTTCTGAATGAAGTAAGACACAGTCATGGAAAATAGGTGTCTCGCTGCCTCTTGGTGTAGTTTACCCAAGGCTACTCTTGCATTTGCCAAGTCCCTGAACTGCTCATTTTTGGAAGCTGTGAAAATGTGCAGGGGGAGAATCTGGTTTAGTGTTTGTCACATTCTATGCATTTCTTCTGGCCTTTTATGGAAGTACTGTATATGGACCTTTGTCTTGGGTCCAAGACAGTAGTTGCCATGTACTGTTCCCAATACGATAGAGCTATTATTCACTGGCTCTTTTTTTTTTCTTCTAAAATAGTGGAGGACTATAATCATGTTTAGTATGAGGATCTGTGTCTATAACATACAAAAAGCCACTAATGTAATCAATTGCAAGGGTTTATGTAACATGTCTACAAGTTACTTGTTTGGGGCTTTTTTCTGCTTGGGTGGTGGCTATATTTATTTTGTGAAATGAGTCAAGCTATAGTGAAAAAAATTGAAATTGTGAAAGCTTAAAAAAACTGAAAAAGGGAGACCTTTATAATGAGCAGAGAGGACATAGTAGGCTGAGCACCCTTTCATTGAACAGGGGTTGTTTCCCTGTATTATCAATGAAGGATGAGTTGTGGAACACAAATTATAAAGCTGATCAGCGGATCCAGAGTACCAGATTGTACTCAAATTCATACAAATCGTATGAATGGAGGTTTTTTTTCCTCAATTGTCATAAAAAAATATAATTAATTGTAATATAGCTTTGTCATAGTAATTCATGTACAGAAAAATTGATAAATATGGTTTTGAAACCTGGGTTTGTTTTTGTTTTTTTGGTTTTTGGGTTTTTCTTTAATGGAGTAATTTTTAATAGCATTTGGTTATATTTCTGGGAGACAATGTGTAGATTAATGTATAGAAGGATGATCTGAGAATAAGACAGAAGGGTGAACTTTTCATGTGTTTTGTATAATCCCAGGAGGCAGAAGTACTTTGATAATTGAACCAGGTGCTGGTGCTAGACAGTGCTAGTGGAGGTAGCTTTCGCTACAGAGGTACTGCCATCTCTTATTCTGGTTCTACCTCAAGAAACAGACAAGGCTGTGAGAGTGACCAGGTAGTATTTTATGCTTTAACTTTGTAGAATTACAGTCCAAACATCTGAAAACAAGGTAGAAACACAATAGAAAGAAACAAGATAGAAACAGCAACGTAGGTCTGAGGGCATAGGCTGGCTCTTCAGATGAGAAATTGCATTTAGGGAAGCTTCGTAATAGATCTGGCTTGTCTTCCGCTTTGCTAAGAGCGATCCATATCTGCAAACATTTTAACTCTTGCTCAACAGCAAAAATACCTGTGTTTCTCTAAGAAATTCAGGGAAGGCTCTGCAGAATACAAATCCCCTGGAAGATCCTATGATCCAACTCTACCCCAGCTTCAGCGTGATTAACAAAGTATGTGGAACTATATATGTAAATGTTTCAGAACATTTTGCCACTTGCATGTCTTCTGTGTTTTATATGAAGTGTCAGAATGTATTCCTTAGTATTTAAATTATAAATACAGATGTGGAACTCTGGAGGCAAAGATTTTAAATTAAATTAATACAGCAAAAACATTTCTTTTTGGCCCTTTCATCCCAAGAAGAAAGTTTTTTGATCCCAGTGATGTAATCAATGGGCAATTTGGATAGAACAGGGGATATCTCTAACGGTTCTTCTTAAGAAGTATCATGTCACCAGAGGCATTATATTTCTGATCCAGTATTGTCTTTTTTAAAAATGCTTCTTGAAGTAAATTGTAGAAGCTGTCAGCATCTTTTATAGGTCAGCTAGTTTAGGTCTTTAGCTGTATTCAGTTCTTGTGCTAAAAAAAAAATCAGTGCTCATCATTCCAAACAGAGTTTTACATATAACATATTGCTATGTAAAAATTTGAAATTAAGCATTTTTATCTTCCTGCCTCTTCTCTAGTGACCTTAATGATTGATCTGGGTGACTTAAAACACTGATACAATACCCCTAGTCCATTACCGTGATTTTTAGGCTTTTAAGTCTTTTTACAGTAGTCTTTGTCTTTAAGAAACACAGCTGAAGTGTAACTGAAACAAGCTATGTGGCAGCTACACAAGTTAGAAAACATTTCCATAAAAGATCATAAAAATTCTACAGTAGTTTCCAGAAAGAGCAGGAGTGAACAGTTTATTGCTGTTTAGGCCTTCTGAAGCAAATGTTTTATTGAACTTTTCATAAGTGTTTTATAATGACAAACTTGTAGAAAAATAGCATGTGTCTCTGTTCCCTTGCAAAGCTAGCTGGACACTCTCTTTGCTTTGTGCTTAACTAAATATTTGTCTTGGAAGAAAAGAATTTCCCAACACACAAAAGATACACTGTTTGAAAAGGTGCAAAAAATTACCGAAATAGGTATAGCGGGTTTTTTCCTTTTTTTTTTTTTTTTTTTAATTGCCTCCCAGAAATCCCCTTGAACTAATATAGAAGACTGAGTGAGTAGTCTGGGAAATACCAAGGAGCACATTCCGGTCAATTCGAAAGCTGGTATCAGCAGCCAGTTGCAAACTTTTAGGTCTCTCTAGCCTAATTTCCTCTTTCTTTTCCTTTTTTTTTTTTTTTTTTTTTCTTTTGAGTGAGAGAATGCTTGGAAAAAAAATCAGTATCCTTTGTGGTTATTTTTAACGTTCTGTAGCTTGCCTCGGCAGCCATACGTTTTTATAATGCTCTTGAATTAGTTCTTTTAGCATTTGGGTTGATGGCGGTGCTAATCTGATGATTGGCTTTTCGTGGTCGGCGGCTGCTGGGGCAAAACGTCTCGCTGCAATGAGCTTGTGTTTCAGATCTCTGATAACGCAGACTTAAAGATGTGGAACGAGTACTTCTGTATCAGCCTGATTCCTTCTGCTTACTTGTGTGGCCCCTGTGACTGTAGTGCCGTGGATTCAGGGATTTTATTCTTGAAATGCCTATAAGACCCAAAGAATTTAGGCATCCAGACAATAAAGTAACTTGTCCGCAGTCATACTGTTTCAGCTCAGATTCTTTTTGTGTCACAGTTTACATTGTTCTTCCTGATTTTGACACTGAGTTTTCTATATAAATCCATCTAAAATTAAAAAAACTTTACCGTAAGACTGACAAATCTCCATTATTCTGAGAGTAAGTTTCTTCTGAGCAGACAAAGCCACAGTGACTTCTGTCACTCCATAAGGGAACTGAAATTGTAATTCTGTGTCCTGGTTGAACGGTAAACCACGACATTCTGAAATACATGTTCTGTCCCATCGGCAGTTATTTCTATTTCGTTAGTCCGATTCTTGTACTGAAAACTACATTTGAGATGTGCATTTAAACTTTAAATCCCCCTTTTCCTTATGTAATAGGTTTTCAAGGCTCTTCTTTCACCTTCGGGTCTGTGGATATTTCTGCAACCATATTTTGGTAGCATTCCTATATTTCTGTAAGTAGCCCTTGAAAATGGGAAATAGAGCCAGCCCTGAAATAAGCCTTTGATTCCTCTGCTAACTTAGCTCTAGTATGTTGCCCGCTTCGATGGTAGCGGGGTAGCTTGGCACCATCTTTCCTTGTAAATGGATGTGAATAGAATATTAATGTGATGTCTTCACACTGAAGATCTCCGATAAGTTTACAGTTACTGATGATGACATTTCATAACCGTTTTTTCCTGAGAAGGCTATGATGTCATTGTATGACATAAAATCACAGAATAGTTTGTGTTGGAAGGGACCTTTACAGGCCATCTAGTCCAACCCCCCTGCCATGAGCAGGAACATCCCCAACTAGAGCAGGTAGCTCAGAGCCCCGTCCAACCTGACCTGGAATGTTTCCAGGGATGGGGCATCCACCACCTCTCTAGGAAACCTGGGCCAGGGTTTCACCACCCTTGCTGTGAAAAATTTCTTCCTTCTATCTAGTCTAAAACTGCCCTCTTAGTTTAAAACCATTATCCTTTGGCCTGTTGCAACAGGCCCTGGTAAACAGTCTGTCCCCATCGTTCTTCTAAGCCCCCTTCAAGCCCTGGCAGCTGCAGGAAGGTCTTCCCAGAGCCTTCTCTGCTCCAGGCTGAGCTCTCCCAGCCTGTACCCAGGGCAGAGCTGTTCAGCCCTTGGAGCCTTTCTGTGGCCTCCTCTGGCCCCACTCCAACAGGTCCATGTCTCTCCTGGGCTGAGGGCTCCAGAGCTGGACGCAGGACTCCAGGTGGGGTCTCACCAGAGCAGAGGGGCAGAATCCCCTCCCTCGCCCTGCTGGCCACGCGGCTTTGGGTGCAGCCCAGGAGATGGTTGGCCTTCTGGGCTGTGAGCGCACATTGCCGGCTCATGTCCAGCTTTTCCTCCCCCAGGATCCCCAAGTCCTTCTTGACAGGGCTGCTCTCTATCCCTTCATAACCCTCGTTTCCACAAAGTTACTGAGCTACCTGTGGAACTCGTTCTGGTTTGGCATCCAAAACATCTGTATATCTTCCCCCCACTTGTTAACGGAAGTAGGTGTTAACGGTCTAGGTTTTTTTACAGCTTTTTAAAGCTGTGCATTTGCTTTTACTTGACCAGATATCTTTGGGTTGAACCAAACCTTCCTTTCCTTTATCTGCTTCTTTTCCCCCTTTGATGTAATTGTCAGTGATGTAATTCTCAGCGATGTGTTCCTCTCTTAGTGTTATTAATAACGTTTGCACTTCCTGTTGTTCTGTTGGTTCTTTTCGGCAATTGTAATTAGTTTGTGCCAAAGTAACACTGTTTTGGATTTTATTATATAGTTTTTAAAAGACTAAGGTTTATGTAATTCAGTTTGAAACTAAAATTAGAAAAGCAGGACTTCGAAAGGAATTTTAAATGTGCTTGCGTGACTGATTTATTTTGCATATAACACTTCCATGGTTTGTTGAATGATTTTTGAATTGTGTTCATAATCTTGCAGTATTAAAATAAGTTTGTTAATTTAGAAACGGAATCTTACATTTGTTTATACTGAAGTAAATGTATAGACTGCATATTCCTAGGTTATGACAGAAGTGGTGTGAATTTGGGGGTGGGAAGGGAGAGTAAGGGTTGAGAAGATAACAGCAGAGGTCAGTAAATCTAAAATATTTATTAAATTCTTCAGCTCAATGTGCCAATTAAATTCTTCCTTTAAATAAAATAAACCCGCAACAAAAAAATGTTGTTTTTGGGAGTAACTTCTTTTTAATCGGCTTCTAGAGAAGATTCAGAGTCTTCTGAAGTTTTTTAGAACTTGATTAAGAAAACTATCTAACCTGAGAATTGTAGCAAGTATCAACAGGTGAAATAATACGTAACAAGACTTGCAATGTTTTCTTTTCCCCCCCATAAGATTGTGATACAAATTCAAGTGAAGTTGAGGATTTTTTTTTTTTTTTTTTTAGCCAGCAGTATAGATAGTTGCAACAGTATACAGGCCCTAGGAAGCAGAAGTTTTGCTCAGGTACACTTAAAAACTCCCCCCTCACCCTAAAGCCAAGGAATTGTACAGCAGGGCCTAGAGAATGGGTAAAACTATTTGAAAAGTGTCATTGGCTCAGTTTTCTCACCCATGGGGTTTAACTTGCAGTATAAAGCTAAAGTTACAGGTTAAGAACTATTGGGGGTCTTTTGACATGAAAATTAATAACACATGGTTTATTTTTTCTGAAGCCTACACATTCTAAAATCACCGGCTGTAAGGACTGATGCACTCGCAGTGTAGGAATTTGTGACTCTGTTCTTTTTTTATGAGAACAAAACTCAATAATTCAAAATTTCAATTACTTCTCTCTTTAAGTATTATCTGGTGGGGCTTTTTTTTCCCCTCTTGTTCTCTACCAAATCAGTACCAATTCTAGAATTTAATTAAGGTATCACAGTCATTTGTTTTTTTCCCAAACTCTAAAGTGGTGGTCACTTGTCCTGAAATGGTTAATTATAGGAAGTACGCAATCCCTTGTTTTCTCTAGCACCTTATAGAAATTCAGTGATCTTCCATAAAGTCTGTGTGCAGAGGTTTCCCATTCATCCGTAGACCAGCTACTCGTATGTGTTTGAGGGGGAAGAGCCCGAAATACAACTTCTGTAGGTTTCCCATTCATCCGTAGACCAGCTACTCCTGTGTGTTTGAGGGGGAAGAGCCCGAAATACAATTTCGGCGAAGTCTTGATTCTTTTAGCATCAACAGCTGCACTTTCTTAGAGCCACAGTCTTAGAGAAGGTTAAGGTTGTGTTCACTGTGAGCTACAACGAGAATGGTCCAGTTAGTGTTTGCAGATCGATACATATCTTTACCAGAGGCTGTGTTTTTATTTCTGAAATCTGCTTTATAGCACCTTCTGAAGAAAAGAGGAAGTTTTAATTACTCAGGCTGTACATGGAACGCTGTCCTAAGTCAGCAACATACAATATTGCCACTTTTTATTGTTGCCTGCTTTCCTCTCCTCCTCTTCTCTGGGAAAAATAGGATGACTGACAAGTAATCACCACTTTTTTTGTATTCCCCTTTAAATAGAATAATCTTCTTTAATTAATCTCAGAAATCCATAGAATTCTTGACAACAAAATCTTGACAACAAACAGCTTTTTGCAGGTGTTTATATATATGTTCTTTTTATCAAACTTTTAACTGAAAGTTCCTATTTACTACTACTGTGCAGTTTGTGAACTGCTGACTTACTAAATCATCCATCAGCTATTACAAGAGGAATAATTAAACTCTGTAACACATACTAGCTTTTTAACAAAAGAATGTTTGGGGGCTAAATACATACCAGAACTTATAACATGTTTAATGTGGAATCCACCAATAAGGAAATATTTGTATTAAATAAGTAAATGATGCTAAATAAATAACTGTTATATTTTATTACCCTTAGAATCTTGAACAAGCTCCAGATCATTAAAACCTTGCCTTTTTGATTGATTATCTGCAGCACATCATTTTGTATTGAGTAAAGAATTGAGTTTTGAAAATGCTTGCACTTTCAGGAAGTTGACTTTTTTTTTTTCCCCCTTCTTCCTCTTTCTTAGACTTAAAACAGTCTTGCTTATGATTTTGAATGTAAATAGACTTAATTTATAATAAGAGATATGAGGGCCCTAACCCTCTTGCTTTTAGTGATGGGGCAGGTACCGACAGAATGGTGGGAAAAGACTCCCTGTTGCAGCAGTCACAGAGGAGGGTAATGTGTAATTTGGAATTAAAGACACCAGGAACAGACCTGTATTACAAGGTGGTAATTCTTTTGCATCACACTTCTTAAATATCATCTTCTATTTTATAGAAAGGAAGTACTTTTTGGTTAATTATTAGACCTATTTGTACTTCTAAACAAAATAGAAAGTGGGAGATGGTTTATGGAAATTTGGTTTTAAATCTTAATTTCAAATACGTGTTTTTGAAAGAGCTTATTTGACTGTTAATGTATCCTGAAGTATTACTAATATTTTTCTTGCTTTTCTGCTTTGCATATTTGGACTATCCTCTTGGGCACTTGTTTCTGATGCATCTACCTCGATGCAGTTCACTCGATTCCTCTGTGATTCTCCGCTGGAGGTATGTATTCATTCTAGATGCAAGTGTTGAAATGAATGTATTCTTTCATCTTCACTCACTGTAGACAGCAAACCATTAAGGTATGGGTGGTATAGATGGGTGTCACAACATTTGTATCATCACCGACTGTTAAGTCTGAGGGTTTCTTTCCTGGGTGATAAGCTACCACTGAATTTCATATCACTGCATTAAGGAACAGTGGTAGAAAATGCTGTGTCTTTTCTGTTCTTCATTTATTTCTATGAAAGAAAAAAATGTATTGTTAAATAACTTACTGAATTGGTATTTGACTACAGTCTGAGTTAAAAGCTTAGGAGAGATGCTGTTGCTTCATGTCAAGTAAGCAAACTGCTGTGGATTTCTTGCACTGTCTTGTTAGTCCTTCAGAGTTAAGTACCGCGTGACTGTAATGAAATTGTCAAGTTATAGTAATTATGTTAGTAATTTGATATGTCGCAGTTTGAATGAATCCATGTGTGGAGATGGTTGCTTTTCTCTGCTGAGTCCACTGGCCTTTACATTCCTGAAAGCTGAAGAGTAATAGAGCTCATTAGACTTTATAGGAAAAGGGCTTTTATCACCTCGTCAACTCAGGCAGCAGACTGCCATTATATTCTTAATTTTGTATGGGTATGTAGATGTTGATGCACACTTCCCTGCCAGGTTTATACCAGTATTGTTTCTTACAGACACTTTTTATTGACATTTCGAAGCTTGAATTAAATTTTGTGTGGCACCACTACAGATGTCTTCAATTAGATGAAGTTAAATAAAAGGGGTTGTATATCAGAGGCCAAAGGATTCTTGAAATTCTTTATTCTGAAACAGTTGCCACAAGCAAATCTAGTAGTATGCAGTCTGTTTATTCTTTTGAACAAAAATAATTTAAAATCGGATTTAAACCTTACAGGATTTCAATTTGTAATTTTTTGAGTTTTTAATATCGTTATTAGCTGCAAATAGTATGAACACCCAAACTCTTCCCGTCTTTTTGATTTCCTCATTTTATTATTCTGTTTAATTTCAGTTTTGGCTGTGGGCTCTGGCACAAAAAATAAATAGTTTAAAAAATTATACAGTATATAGTAGCGGAAAACTGGGCAATTTTCTAGCAGTAAACAGGATAATGTAGAGAGAAGTGTTTGGGTTTTTTTATTCATCCTTTCTTCTTAGAAGCTACATTTAAACCTTTGCCGTTTTACCACTTGACATGCGCAAATATTACCCTGTTTGGAGAGGTATGGGTGTAACGGGTCAGTATAGGAAAACGGCTTGCAAGAGCCTTAACCAAAAGCACATGTGGCCTGGTACTATGTTGCTGCCAAAGTGAGAGTGTTAATGGAGAAGGGCACAGGGGGAAATTTGGGCTGCTTAGCGTGACTCCTAGTTTTTGGTGCTCAGTGAATTAGGGGGCTGTTCCGGGCCAGCGGTTGTATCGGTGTCACTAGTAGTAATCTCTGCGTTTGTCCTTCCCGAGTTGTTCCACGTTGTCCTGATACACTAGTTGGAGCAAGCCTCAGCACTCAGATGTGCCACGGCATTATGCAGTTGAATGATGATTTTTTTTGTTTGTTTTGTTTTGTTTTGAAATCGTTCTCTGATTGGTCTTTAGCCTTTTTCCATTTTGACTGATGCTAAGCATTAAATCCATGATTTCATAAAACTGCTCTCAAAAGCACCTTTTTGAGTGAATTGCTAATTTCTGCCTATTGTTTTAGGTGTGTATATAGCAATATTTTTCCCCCCTTGCATTTATGTTCCATGCATTTATGAACATTTGATGTTTCTTCTGCCTTTTTAATCACTCGGTATTATGGGATCTTTCTGTAGTTGTTTACGCTCAGTTCTTGCTTAGCCATGCTGAATACTTCTAAATTATCAGCTCAGTTTGCTGCAACTTTGTTCAGTCTTCAGTGATTCACATACCAGTATGGAGATCCAGCATGATGGAAAATGAGCTGCCTTCCATTATGTAAATGATCATTTAGTCTCACTTTATTTGCTTTTATCTAGATTGAGATGCTTTTGAATCCTAAAGAACTGAAAGGCATTTGTCAGTCCAGATTGTTGCTCTTTGAAAAGCACATCAGCTTCTGCTCCACTTCGTTTATTGATACGCGTTCATTTTTAGGAGATGTAATAAGAAGTGATATGGTTACACGTCTGTAATTCCCAGGATCACCTTCTGTAAAATGTCATATTTTAGTCACATTCGATGCACTGCTCAGGACTAAATCAAAACTCATTTCATGTAGAGAACTTGGCAGATCGCTTTTTTTTTTTCCTTACAGTGGTGTAGACATCACCATGACATCTGCATGGTGATACTCAAAGTATCTTGCTTTTGAAGTCCCTTGTACCTTCACAGCTTCGCTAATCTTTTTAGCATTTTTAGCTTCCTGTCGCTGTCCTGATTAAATAGTTGACAGTTTAGCTAATACTATGCTTTTCCAATAAGGTGCAGAAGTTAGCTCTACAGACAGTGTCTGTAGACACTGCATCAGACATTTTGATGCAGTGAGTTGATTTACTTTGTTTTGATATGGAATCATAGAATTGTTCATGTTGGAAGGGGCCTCTTGAGATCCCCTAGTCCAACCCCGCTGCTTGAGCAGCGTTGGCTAGAGCAGGTTGTCCAGGAGCATGGGTTTTGAGTATCTCCAAGGATGGAGACTCCCCAGGCCCCAGGCTCTCTGGCCAGCCTGTGCCATTGGTTGACCACTTTGTCAGTTAAAGCCTGGTTCCTTCTGTTCAGATTGAATTTCATGTATTTCAACTTGCACACATTGCCTCTTGTCCTGTCAGTGGTAACTACTGAGAAGAGTCTGTCTCCCTCATCTTCATTCCCTCCCGTCAGGTATTTGTACATACTGATAAAACATCTCCCCGCGTTGTCTGTTCTTGAGGCTGAAGAGTCACAGCTTTCTCAAGCTCTCCTTATACCTCAGATGCTCAAGTCCCTTAATCATCTTTATGGTCCCCATGGACTTGCCCCAGTAGGTCCTTATTTAGCTTGTACTGGGGAGCCCAGCACTGGACCCAGTACTGCTGATGCAGCCTCACCAGTGCTGAGCAGGGAGGAAAGCGCACCTCCCTCGACCTGCTGGCAGCGTTCTGCCTGGTGCAGCCCGGGATGCTGTTGGCCTTTTTTGCTGTGAGGGTGCACTGATGGGTTTTTTAAATGAAAACATGCAGTGCTACCTCTCTGCTGACACAGCCTATATTTGTAGGCTGCTTTCATAGCATCTCCACTAATCCCTAATGAAAGGAGGACATAGAAGTGAAAAGGAAATATGTTGCTAACCAAGAGATAGAAATCTACCACATGGTAGGTTGTGTGTGTGCCTTTGGGAAAGGAACTGCTAGAATTAATCACTTCTCTTCTTTGGCAAATAATTTCCACTGGAGTGTAGAAGTCAAGGGTTTCCTGGCTCCCCCCCCTTTCTGTAAGGGGTAGCGTGGATTTCATATCTTCCTCCTCCCACTATGCACAGCAGAGGGTAAAATGGAAAAGTTCAAGATAGGAAATGTCATGAAACCTTCTAGAGAAGAATAATCATGCAGCTAGTATGGTCAGGACACATTTTTGGCAGATGACTATGCAGTGCCTTCTGCAGTTGCACACTGGTCTGGCATGCGAGTTAACAAGTGCAATTTCTGTAATAATAAGAACAATAATGATAATGTAGAAAAACATCTCTTAAAAGTAAAGAGAAAAAACAATGTTCTTTGAAGAAAATTGAGTGCTTTTGCCATCACTGAAGTTCAATTATAAGCAGTTATTCCATTGAGGTGTACTAATTGGCACAATATGTAATACCAGTTGCTGTTAAATATTTAAATTTTAACAATGTATTATAAAATATGAACAATCAAATGTGTTCATAGAATCATTAGCAGAATATGAAGACAGGTAGAATTAACATGATGGAATATATTGTGTTTTTTCCTCATTATAGTCTCACCATTGGAGGGAAAATTATGTTTTAATTTTTGTCCTGGATTTAATTCTTATCTTTTTGATTGTTTCAATATCATCAGATTATAATTAACAATTTATACGCAATCTACAATACAATGAATTATTATAAGTAACTTGGTCCCTCTAGACTGGTTCCAGGGCTAATTAAGGTAAGGTAAGCCCTCTCTGGTGAGGCTTGCTCACGTGATGTCACCGTTACATTTTACATCACTTTTGACAAACACGGTCCCAGATGGACATGGCAGTAGTGTAAAATGGTATAACCTCCTTCAGGAAAATGTTTCATATTTTAGACCTTTGTCATGTCAAATTGCCTAGATGGTGCATGAGAAATCAAGTTAAAGGAGCCAAGTATTCATTGGGAAATGCGAGAAAACAATACTTACAATGTAATCCTTTGTAATACTAGTATGACAACTTTTCAAGGAGGAGGAAAATGTTACTCTCTTAAAAAATGTTATTTGCTTAATGTAATGGAGATCCCTGAACATTTTGCCTGAAATCAGTGCTGTGCTTATTATGTTTGTTACAGAACATAGCTTTTATGCTCATGACATTTCATGGTAATTGCATTAGAGAAATAACTGTTGTTTGTACTTTACTAGAAGTTCTTAACTGATGGTGGTAATTAGTTTCCAGAGGTCTGGTGACCAAAGATGCCATTTGGAGGTTTGGGGTCACACACAGACACAGCATTCGTTTAACTTCAGAAGAATTTGCTTTGAGTGAAAATGTTTTCCATGTTGGCTTAGACTATCTTTTTTAACATTCATTGAATCCTATAAACTGGGCATGAGCTGTCAATGTGCACCATGTTCTGGGCTGCACCCAAAGCTGCGTGGCCAGCAGGGCGAGGGAGAGGATTCTGCCCCTCTGCTCTGCTCTGGTGAAACCCCACCTGGAGTCCTGCATCCAGCTCTGGAGCCTTCAGCACAGGAGAGACATGGACCTGTTGGAGAGGGTCCAGAGGAGGCCACAGAAGTGCTCCGAGGGCTGGAAAACTCTGCTGGGAGGACAGGCTGGGAGAGTTGGGGTTGTTCAGCCTGGAGCAGAGAAGGCTCTGGGGAGACCTTCTTGCAGCCTGCCAGGGCTTAAAGGGGGCTTACAAGAAAGATGGGGACAGACTGTTTATCAGAGCCTGTTGCAGCAGGACAAGGGGTAATGGTTTTAAACTAAAAGAGGGCAGTTTTAGACTATCTATCTAAAACTATCTAGAAGAAAGAAATTTTTGACAATGAGGGTGGTGAAACCCTGGCCCAGGTTTCCCAGAGTGGTAGATGCCCCATCCCTGGAAACATTCCAGGTCAGGTTGGACGGGGCTCTGAGCCACCTGCTCTAGTTGGGGATGTCCCTGCTCACTGCAGGGCGGTTGGACTAGATGGCCTGTAAAGGTCCCTTCCAACCCAAACTATTCTGTGATTCTATATGATGAGTTCTTGATAAAGAAAGAAAATCTGTTTTGACTGAAACTTAAGCAAGTCTGTGTTATATTACCAATCACATTTACCCTTAGCATGCAGGAGATGTTTCATTTTTTTACTGTCACCAACTGCACCTTGGTAGCTGAGAGGAGAACTTAACCTGTGCTGAGAAATCCTTACAGAAAATCTCTTCTTGACTGTGTCCCAGCTTAAAAGTTTTACTACTGAGCATGTGATTTCATTTGGCTCTACTGAAAAGTTGAGGATATTGTATGAAACCATAACTGTTGAAAAAGTAGGATTTACCTAAACGAGAAGAAAGCCAGTTTAATATGCTAGTATCCAAGTCTAATATCCTCATATCTGCAGATTGAGTTCTCAAATGTTTGATCATTTTACTTTTACAGTATCTGTAGCTCTGTATCTAGTTTTATGTGTTATAACTGTATAAAAATTCAAACATTTTATTATATGGCCTTTATTTTGGGACTTATTGGTTGGGTAAGTCAGCTGAAATGATTTTTGTTCACGTGATTGATTTCTTTTGACACATGTGGTACCAATTAGAGTAACTTCTACGGCCCATCATCTCTTCAGTCTGCGCTACTGTATCAAAATACTTGATTAAACCCACCTTCTGTTGTTGTAATGCAAACCAGTTGGTAATAGTAGGCAATACTGTCAGATTTATTGAGAGAGAAGGAGCTTTCTGAAGACCTGGCATTGCAGCGAAAAACATGACTAGATGGATAATTAAGTTGAACACAGTGGAATTCAGGATTAAAGTAAACTTGATGTGGGAGAAAATGGCATGCCAAACTTGGTTGTGTAATACAGTTTAAATTAGGAGATCGTTTTCTTCTTAATTTGAAGCATCAGCTTCTGGCTCTAGGTGCTTTACCCTGTCCGGAGATGCACTTCACCGCACATCCAAAACCGCAGCGCACAAGAATAGCAAGTTCTTAATGTTTTTGCAGAAGATACTCTGATGTGGGTTGACAGAGAAGAAGCTCCACAGATTCTGTTGAAACAGAGTTTCAAGTTCTTGGATAAAAGGTGTTTCATTGGTCATAAAGAGTAAATCTCACATAAAGAGTAAGCTGTTCTGTTCTTTTTATAAATGCTCTTCTCAAGCAACTTTAATTGCCACTTGTCGTGGTTTAACCCCAGCCGGTTAAGCCCCACGCAGCTGCTCGCTCATTCCCCCACGGTGGGAGGGGGAAGAGAATCGGAAGGGTAAAAGGGAGG
>NW_010536901.1:25817-27394 GCF_000687285.1 Phaethon lepturus | reverse complement strand
ATCCCTGTGGCCAGCCCGGGTCAGCTGTCCCGGCCGTGCCCCCTCCCAGCTCCCCGCGCACCCCCAGCCTGCTCGCTGCCAGCCCAGCACGAGGAGCTGGACTGTCCTTGGCTGCTCAGCAACAACCCAAAACATCAGCGCGTTATCAGCGATTTCTCATCCCAAATCCCAAACACAGCCTCACACCAGCTTCTGTGAAGAAAATTAACTTTATCCTGGCTGAAATCAGGACACCACTCTGAGAAACTGAATTTCTGTGGCCAAAGTGCTTCCAGTGCTTGGGGGCACAGGGGAGAGAAACAGTAGTGTCATTGCCTTGACACAAGGTGTTGGAGCAAGTAGCCGTCGAGCCAGCTTTGGGAAGTGCCAGCGTAGTGAAACATCTGTGTTTCACCTCTCTGCCTTTACGCTTCGTCCCTTGTTGAAGAGTAAGCAGGTCAAATTAAAGAGTATTTGCAGTATTTTTTTGCAAGTAATAAAGCGTTAATAACTTGATGAATCACGTTTTTTTATCACGCCAGTACTATAAATGCTAGATGGCAGAGCCTATTTGCAGATCCATGTCTGGGGTGCGTGATGTGTAGAGTTTACTGATCATGAGTACAGCAAAGATCACAAACGATACAGTGAACTAACATGGTTTTCCCTGCTTCTCAAATTCCTTTTTTCCTTTACCTAAGGACACATAGCAGGAATAATTTCTTGCAGTATTTACTTTTGTGTTAAAATTCTTTCTAAAATTGTGTTTATACTGAAAGTCTACCTATTGGAGAACTATATCCCTCTTTTGTTTTTGCTTAGGCAGAGAATGCACCAAATGGACCAGAATGTGGCTATGGTTCTTTCCACCAGCAGTACTGGCTGGATGGGAAGATAATTGCTGTCGGTGTAATTGATATCCTGCCCTACTGCGTGTCCTCCGTCTATCTGTACTATGATCCAGACTATTCCTTCTTATCTTTGGGAGTCTACTCTGCATTACGGTAAGAGGACATTTTTGTTATCTGCTTAGACGTAATAGTAAGAATTGATAATTGTTCCTAAACTTGAGCTTTTATTTCCAACCTAAACATATACTGATAACACTATCTTTAGCAAAGTATTTGTGTGGGGGGGTTTAATTTTTTAAAGTTCTCTACAGTTGGTTGCATTCTAAATAAATTTTTAAATGTCATCCTTGAATAGGGATGTATCTCTCTAGTTAGCTGAATACTTTTAAAGACTAAAAAAAACACTCAGCAATTAAATACTTGGTTTTTATGGCCCCTGAAAATAATTTAGTATTGCTTCAGGAAAAGCCCCTTTTTTGTTTGAGTAGAAATAACTTTTCCTTTGACCTTTTCTTAGCCCAATCACCAAATGAAATTAATCACTTTTATCGTTTTATGCACATTGAGATCATAAATAATAGAGTACCTAAACACTGTTGTCTTCTGAATTAGTAGTCTCCTGCTGTACTAGCACTAAGTATATTTTTCAGGTATGTTAATCTCATTATCTTTGTCTTTAGAAAGCCTGATGGAGAGGGTAATCCTATGAATTTTAAAGCCTTAAATTAACTATCAGTCTAGTCTTAC
>NW_010536901.1:14969-25786 GCF_000687285.1 Phaethon lepturus | reverse complement strand
CAGGAATAGTGAGTAATGCTTTTCACTGCAAATAAGACTTGTATGCTAAATTGCAAGTTACTGCTTTTCTTCCATAAGCAATTTTATGATTCCATTACTATTATATGGAAAAAAACCCCCAAATGAGTGGAGATATTTGTGCATCAATTTTTTTTCTTAACTTTTTTGCTTCTCTGTTAACATGAAGTAAGCTGGTCACAGACACGTGGTGTGTTCCCAGGGAGGTTCTCATGAAGCAACTGGGTTTGAACATTGTGCCAAGACTTGTCGATTTTCAAGTTTCCCTAGGTCTTAGAAGTTCTAGCAAAAGTCTTTTACCTGTTAAGATTTACACTACACTCAGGTGTGAAAGAAGTGCTAGAATTGTGAGATCCTGCTTTCTTCTTTCTCTGAGGCATCCTGTTGAGAGGCATCTTTTCTATAGATCGACCTTCTTAGCTCTTGTGTAGTGTTACCCACCGGGATGGGTAAATATGACATGACTTTTGAAATACGTAAAGCACAAACACTACTTTTAGAAACCTCTTCTTATCACAACTACCTCATATACTTTTGTGATAACTAATAAACTGTGTGCAATTTAATCTCTCAGAAGTCTAATAACTCATAATTTGTTTAGATTTTGATTAGGATCTTTTTATTTCTTAAGAATCCTTTTTTAATTCTCCTTTTGGGTGTATTCTTCTCTTTGTAGTGGTGAATTTTGTGAGTTCTGAATAATCATGAGTTGTTCAAACGCAAATGTCGACGGGTTTTTCCCACAAAGTCACTGTTAAGTTGCTGACATCAGTTTAATGGTTTATTGCTGCTGAAATGAGGTGCTGCAATCACTCCTCTCCATCTCTGCTATATGCTGGGCTTCCAGCAACCATATATTTAGCCAGTTTCATTTACTCAGCAGAAGACTGTTTGCTTTAGCAACCTGGTAAGTGAGCTGGGTTGGCTCAGTGAAGAACCTGTTAACAGCAGAGCTGGTGCAAGAGCTGTGACAGAGCCACAACGCGCAGCTGCGACTGGCTAGGGAGTGAGGTAGCAGGACCTCCTCCCACCCTCTGGTAAGCTCTTAGATCAGTTAAGTCCTAAAGTGCAATTTCTCCAAGTAGGTCACCTTTAATAATAGATGATAACATTGGCTTCCTGGTGGCTCTCCCCACCTTGTTCTAGAATGGTTCTTTTTGAAGGAGAAACTGTAGAATCATAGAGGAGTTTAGGTCAGAAGGGACCTCTGGATGTCATCTGGTTCAGTTCCGGCACAAATCAGGGCTAACTTCAAAGTCGTCGTGAGCATTAATGTCGCTGTTGCTGTGGCATCTCCAGTGGTCTATGTCTAAAAGTGTCTGAACTGTCATTTTTCTGAGGCATTCAGTGGCACTGGCCATTTTATAAAATTAATCAGAATTAATGAATGTACAAAAAATGTTGGAACTCCTGTGATTTAAATTGATCTTTTTTCTGTCTATAAGTGGTCTAGATTTTTACAAGTATTTTATTACATGTGCCTGATACTTGAAATTAGACCTTTTATTTTTTTTCCATGCAAGGTGAGCATATAGCGTAAAACACTAAGTCCTCCTAAGAGTTATTTTTTAGTATGTGTACATATCACATTACTTTATGTAATAATAGACTGACATAATCCACGCTTATGAATTCTTGAAATGATTTTAAATTTTCTACATAATAAATTTAAAACTTTGTTGGCACAGCATGCGTGCGTGGCTCAACTAGTGAAAAAGCAGCTTATAAATTCTGCAGCATTTAAGGCAATAAAAATGAGTTCCCAACAGTCTTTGAGGGAGCCAACCTTGTTCTTCTTTCAAAAAGGGGAAACCCCCCCTTTTTTTTTAAGGGAGGATTTAGGAAGTTGCAAAGGAATCTGATACCTTCAAAGCTGTTGCCAATTTTACTCTGAGGAGGTTAAACTGCAATGCAGTGCTGTCACTTCCACTTCATGCTACTTTGAGAATTTTTGCTGCTGAGTCGTAGAAAGGATGGGATTTGAAGATGATTGGAAATGTGTAGGCATGTAAGGAAAGAATGAGGGGAGAAGCAGCTACTTGTGAAATACCAGTCTTACCAAGGGGAAAAAAATCAAGAAATATTGAGTGATTCTTATGCTTATTTGCAGGAAAAAGTTAAACCTTCCCCCTACTACCTAAAATCACGAATAGTAGACAAGCATAGTATTCATGATCTCTATTTTGTAAGCGGGCAGGTACTTGAACTTCTTTTGGAATTGGGTTATGTAGCACTGAAATACAAAGTCTGAATTTTGTAGCGATGAAAAATTTTGTCTGGCTAGCTGACTACTCTTGCCAAGCACTAACAGCCATTATAATTCTTTAGATATGTACCATAACTGAAAGCTTTACAAAAAGTAATTGCAAGTCTGTAGTCCCTTTTCCATAGGAAAAATTTTGGCAGAAAGAACGCAGGTAGGTGTGTGTTGTGCCATACTCTGACCCCTCATTGCTGCTCCTGGTGTAAAATGCTGGAGTCGGAGGATTCTCTTGCGTTGTATCACAGCACACGCTCCTGAAAAGCAGAAACAGAAGGATGTTTTAGCATTATCCCAATAAAACTTTGCCTGGAGTGGGGTTGGCTGAATAGATAAATGAAAGATAGAGCAAAAACTTGAGTTAAGGATCCTGACCTAGGTCCTGTCACTGGAGACTGTAGTACATGGGAAGACACTGGCAGTAGTTCTAAGCAAGCTGGCTTTGGTATCATGCGCTAATTCACTTGCGTGAAGCTTTGTTGCCCATGGTAAGGCTTGCTTCTGCAGCCCAATTTTTACCTTATTATATTGTGGTCTATTTACTTCACTTTCCATTCACTTTGAGTCTTTTTGTTTTATTAGATCAGATGGTGTAGTCCAATTGGAAAGCGTGTTAAGAGATTTTAAAATGCAAAAATAATGTGTTTTCCCTGTAGTGTTCCAGCTTTTTGAATTGCAGAAAGGTATTTGTTTAATTAGGTGTAGGATAATCTGCATGAAATGGTAAGGTTGTTTAACTTCATGCCAAGTCTTAAAGATTATGTATATGAAGTGCATGTTTGTACAGAAATCTCACTTCTGGAATCTGTTGTATTTACCTGGATTTTCAGATACGGAGTAACATTTCTAGACATTCTCCTCTTTGAATGGATGTATATAGATGCAGAGTTATGATGAACTCATGATGGTCTCGGCAAACTACATGCAACTGAAATGTTAGGTTTTCAGTATATTTAAACATTCTTACTACTAACTTAATATTAAGTGATTAAAAAAACCCAGTGTTTGTACATGCTTCCTATATGCACATGTGCATATGTTTTTATCCCTTTGACATAGAAAGTAGGAACCAACATCCATGCTTTATCAAATTTGTTATAAAAGTGAACTGCAAAGTTACAAATGCTGTAAAAATGAGCGTTATAGTGGAAACACTGGCTGAATCTTTGTAATAATACTACTTTCCTTGTGCCAATCAAATAAAAAGCAAATTTATTTTGGAATACATTGACACTTCTCTTTCAGAATAAATGAGAAAAATCACACAATCAAACATGGGATGGGTGAAAAATTCCTTTTGTTGCATAAAGATTGATGTTTTTACATAGAATTTACAAATAATTGCTAAAATGCAAATGATAGAACAAGTAAGAGGCTTATCCTTGTTTTTTAAAAATACTCCGCTGTTTTCCTGAGCTACATTAGCCAGTCTGTGTACAGTAGATGGGCCAGATTTCTGTGGAATTCCAATAGACATGAATATTAACAAGAAACCTGTTAAATAGAGGTTCTTAGTCACTTTTGTTTGAATTTCAAGTCCGTCAATTGGCAGGACAAAACACAAAAATGAAAGTGTATTAAAGCCTAACACGGTGTTTTGCATTTTGGTGATTTGTTTGCTTGTTTTTTAAGCATTAATTTTCAGTTTATTATCTTTGGGTTTTTTAAGCATTAGTTTTGAGTTTATTGTCTTAAATTTTTTTTATTTGGTAGAAGTCTAGTCCTTTAAATAGGTCAAGAGCCAGATAGCTGCAAAACGTTTCAAGTTGAAGAGGTAAAATGAATGTAAGAATTGTATTCAAGAGTAATTAGTCTCTTCTTTCCTTTCACAGGGAAATTGCTTTCACTAGGCAACTTCATGAAAAAGCTCCTGATCTCTGTTTTTATTATATGGGTTTCTACATTCATTCATGCCCCAAAATGAGATACAAGGTAAAGTGTGTTTTTACTTGCTTCCTTCGTGTACTATTATTCAAAGCATTTGACAGTGTTCATAGTAATATAATATTTTGTAATTGTCATTTTGGATTTTAATGTAGACTTTATATGGTTAAATTTGAAAGTTGGTTAATATTTAACTTGGCTTAGGATTATTTTTTTCTTTAATTTAGCTGCATGTGGTATTTATTACAAGTTGGCTTAAAAGCAGTTCACATGGAGAGGTTTTCAAGGCTGTCAGATAATAGTTTGTCATTTGGTTACCTGGCTATCTCCTGTTTACAGTATCTCTTCCAGTAGACTAAAATTCTCCCTTTTTTAGGTTTGCATATTTGTGGAACTGTTGCTTAGTGACTATAGGCAGTGATAACATGCCTTCGTGGTCTTGGCTGTACTTGGGTTTTTCTTCTTTGTTTTTTGCTAGAAATAGGGACTTGCTCTACCAATGAAACGAGTGAGAAGCAAAGTTAGCAGCAATTTTGAGCCAGGTAGCTGATTTTTAAGGAAAGGGTCAGGAGAATTAACAGAACGTTTAGAATAACCAGTCTGTCCCCAAACCTCCTCTGTAACCCGTGTTCGTTTCAACTTCGTTTAGACCCGAGTGCCTAAGGGTGTCTTCTGTGTTTTTTAAATCTCATGAATGTGGTATCTTTTCTTTGTATCATTGCTTCTTGAACATTACCATACAATTTCAGAGTGCTGAACATTTACACGTAACCAAATGTAGCTGTTAATAATGTGGGAAGGCACAAAGCTCATGAAATCTAGAGTGAGAGGTACACTGTTTTCTTTTGTTTTCTTTTCCTCCGAAGTGTGCTAAAAATCTGCTGTATTTTCAGCTAGTTTTTAAATAGCCAAAAAATTGTGAGGCTCATTGAAGTGATGTTTGTGAAGAAAAAAAGTTTTCAGCTTTATAGTGGCCTGTGCTACAGATGACCGTGATGACTCAGTCTTCTGAAATAACAAACAACAAATCCCTCCCTCTCCTTCTCTTAGAAGACATTTGTGTGGGTGTGTCCCCCTCCTTCCCCTCTCTTTGCCAAGGTGAGTTTATCATCTACATCTGCTGGCCAAAGAAAGAGAATGTTAAGTTAGAGGGAAGCAAACGGGTGAGTTGGAAAACACTATCTCTGTCATCTAAATAATGTTAAAGGCTATCGTATCCCCAGCTTGAACTATAGCTTCTGATTACTTGCTCTACTCTTGGGAAATATTTAAGACTTTGGGATGATTTGTTCATGTTGAGACGCTGCAATTTAACATCCCTTGTCTATTCTACAACCTACATAGTTCAATGCATTTAGTTCACTAGGGCACTATAGTCAGATTTGTTTCTTTTCTTTAATGGCAAAAAGCATGCATCCCAGTTCCGAAAGATAGCATTGCTAGGGAACTCGGGGCTCAGCCTCTTGTATTAAGTTTTAACAAAAATGTGAACTCTCTATACATGGATTAAACAAAGCTCATATGTAAGTCAGTGTATTAAAGTAGCGAGCAAACTATTAAAATGTGAGGATTAAATGCTGTAAAACTGGGACCTAACTTCAGTAGCCACTATATGTTTATATCATTTATTATAATGTGGTATCTCTTCTGTTGGGCCTGTGCTGTTATTTGAAAATGATTGCCCCAAGAATATAAGATTCTCCTGATGCTTCTAGTTTTCATTCTCAAATAACGGAAATTGAATAAATTGTAGTGGGAGTATTGTATTTTTTTTTTTTTCACCAAAGCTCCTTTTCTTCCCTTGATTGGACTTAATGACTATCAGATATGATTGTGATTTGGTAGAATATGCATTTTAGTCTTCCAGAAACATACACATGTCAGTGTGCTTAGGTAATTAAGTGTGGCCCAGTATGAGAATTGCCAGGGCAGGGGGTGGGGAGAAGAAGAAATCCTATACATACATATTTAGAACACACACAGTAGCAGGTAAGTAATGCTCTGTGTTGGGAGAGTAATAATTTAATAAATGAATTGCAAGAGGGTTTGTTTTATTTTATTTTATATTTCTTTTCCTTTGTATATTTGTTTTAGAACTGGCAGAGTGTAAGGCATTGAAAATCAGGTTGACATTAATTCTGTAGTTCCACTTTACCCTCACTGAAATAGTACACCGGAAGCAAATTTTAAAACTCGGCTTTGAAATGCATCTGCATAATGCTACTACTCTTGTGAAATGATTGGTAGTGGTAAAGTAGGGTGCGTAAGTACTGACTTTGCGGATTAAGTAATTTCAGTAATGCCTGGTTGACTTAGAGGCATTACATCTTGAAGACTTTGCTTTATTCCAGTTTAATAGAAATCTTAGAGGCTTTCTTCACTTAATGATATTAGTGTGGAAGAATGACATGCTATAGGTAAATGTTGTTAAACTGATGTCAGGTAAGCAAATTAAATGAAGGAAAAACAAAAGGAAGGAGCTGAAGAGCTAACACCTCTTTTTTTATTCTCTGCTTGTAATTTTCTTTGCAAGTTATTTGTCCTAGGATGTTTAGAAATGGAGGCTAGGCACAGCATCACTTCTCTATATAAGCAGTGTCTTATGAAGAACGCATGCATGGTATACTTATTTACAGTGAAGTCATAGGATTTTAGAATTTTTTTAAACTTTTCCTTCTTCTAGTCACAGATTGTGAGCAGTGCAAATGCCTAAGCTGACATAAGTATTTGATTTTTGATGGAAATACAGTACTACTGGCTTGTAGTCTGTCTTCCTGCTGATTGAAGAGGGATGGCTGATGAATTGGGATGTGTAAGGAACAGTGACTTTATGATGTTGATTTAAGGAGTTTGACAGTGTTCCACTTTGTATGGAGCAAAACTCAGTCTTCTGTACAAGATGTGGCTGGAGTAATTGGGGATGTGTGCAATGAACTGTTGTACTTGTATTACAATCCAAGGCTGATGCATTGATGTTGTGCACATGAGGGCGTAGTTGGATATTTGGTTTTAAATACACATGACTCCTAGATCGGAGGTATAGATATCCAACAGCAAGCATGAAAGCCTTGTTCTGCATGGTACTTATTTGGAAAGCAAATTGTAGACATCTTTTCTGGATTCTAACTTTTTTGTGGATGTAAAGTAATAGTCAAACATCGGTTTTTAAAGCATTGCCAATAGGTGATTGTATATATCCATGACTGAGCCATATACGGTAACGGCTCCTCCATTCTGCATCGGATCATCTGATGTCGTGTGTTCATGTTGTGTGCTCTAAGGCGATCCAAGGCATTGATAGGATGTTTTGTTGAAGAATTTAATTTTTAATAAGGCTGCTAGTATGCTTGTTCTTCTTTTTCTGCAGTTCTTAAAATGCTATCTGTATCTTTATCCTAGAAAGTTTCTTTGAGCAGTCACCTTCCAATATGGCCAGAACATCACACCAGTTGCCCCCAGCACAACTGCACCGTGCAGCTGCTGAATGTTTTTAGGCGCTGCTGAGCAGGTCAGGGGCTGAACTGGCAGAAATAACGTTATTTCAGCTTTTCATCCAAAGTATTATGTTTCCATGAATGGTACAATTTTGGACATAAATAGCATGTAGTCCAGTAGAAGATCAGTGGCCTGAGTGTCCTGGAAGAGGATCCCCAAGTCAGGACACTCAGGCTAGAGTTGAAGAATGCTGAATTATCAGGCATGAAGCTCAATGGTGAATGAGTATCATCTGCTCTATGGATCAGACATAATTACAGAATTTTTAAAAAATAGAGCTCCCTTTTGACTCT
Organism: Phaethon lepturus; assembly: GCF_000687285.1. NCBI lineage: Eukaryota > Metazoa > Chordata > Aves > Phaethontiformes > Phaethontidae > Phaethon > Phaethon lepturus. The sequence goes on along the minus strand of NW_010536901.1, from coordinate 17,836 downwards.
CTGTTCCCTTCCCTTCCACTTCCTGTTGTTCCCAAACAGCTTGCATTTGATTGCAATGTGATTTTAAAACAGTGGAGTACCGGTGAAATTACTTTAGATGGGGGAAGGGAATATTAGGCTGTTTCCTTAGTTCCCAGCTTCTTAGATCTGTGTTCCCATGTATGGGTTAAATATGGTAAAATAAGATCTACATTAAATTGAGACAAAAGGATTTTTGTAGTCCTATTAACTATATTAATATGGAAAAATGCTATGAAAAACCTTAAGCAAGGGCTTTGTTCCATTTTTTCCGGGTAGGTTAGGGTAATAGAAGATTAAAATGGTTCTGTGAAGAAATTCATGACCCTGTGGTAAGAATTTTCAGGCTCTGTCAGATGTGGTAGTTCTTAAGTTGGAAAATAGTCTCCTGGAAAAATTTCCAGGACTCATAAGATGCAAAGTCTTTTTCCTAATGCATTTTGGAGTCTGTGATGAAATTTTAAGTATAAGAAAGTATTTTACTTTAGGATGATGTTGGTGTCAGGGGTGCTTCTCATGTGTTTAAGTACTGTATATGTACTTGTTAATGCTTTTCAGTTAAATATATTTGTTTACAAACATAGTTACAGAATTACAAAAATTGAAGAACCACCTTTAGCAAACAGCCGTATCAGAGAGATGCTTGAGAGGATCTTGGATTTTTTTCCTGTACTGATACTCTGTTTTATCCTGCATCTTTCCAAGTAAGGAATTTTGCGCCATGGCTCTATGTTACCAAATTCACATTTTCCAGTCGCTGCTGAACTCCTTGAGATCCTTTCTGTTCTTTCCATTACAGTTCTTTGATACTGATTTTGAGTCTTGCGGTGGGTGACACTAAATAGATTTTGGGTTTGTGCTTTGGTGTAAATAATAAATGTACTTGCTGCCCTGCATTTGCCATTTAGACCTTTGCCCACCTTAAATCAAGTTCTCCTTGAAGTTTTTGCATTGGGAAGGGGTTGTTGGTGAAGTTTTCTATGTGAGTTTCCTTACTTCTGGGTTTCCTGAGGCTTTTTCAATGTCAGTGTTTGCATGCAAATACTGCAGTTGGAGCACGTATCCTTACTTGTTGTGGTCAGTGATCTGCTTTCCCTGAAGCCGCTCCACTAAGCTTGTAAATAACCATCAGTGTACTTTGCATAACAGATTTCATGTCGTCTTGCTGTGTTATCTCTGTGTACCGTTTTAAGACCATTCTATGATGTGAAGAGGTGTTTTGACTGAAATCTTTATCCAGACTTGTATGCAGGCCAAAGTAAATGGAATTATTTCAAACAGTCTCCTTCAGTATCAAGGCATGGCCAGACTTCAGATAGATGGATACTAGAAAAGGTTCTGAAATGTCAGAAAAGAAACAAAAGGCTGATTCATCTGTGATTAATCATTTGTAAACTAAATACCTCAGACTGACTGTGGTCGTAAGCGGTGCCCCTGGAATTTTATGGCAAACAAGAGCCAATTTCTTTGGCTGCTTTCAGGAATTCCAGCATCACTGCTCCTGCAGCAGTGAAATGCATCCAGGGGCAGCCTGGACTTCCATGTCCATGGGATCCACAAAGGTCTGGCTCATCCTCGCTCATTCTGACTCTTGTGTTTCTGACCGTGGAATTTAGTTCACCTTTTCAGTAAGCTTGGATTTGCTATATGAGCCAAAATGTGTGAGGCAAAGAGATGTAATGTGACATGACTTAATGTGATCCTCTGTGATTTTTGGGGTATAAACACATGCTGCTATGGTTCTACCACTGAGTGGCAGAGAGCTTTGCAAAATGTGTCACTCGTTCCACACAAAAAGAGCTGGCATTTTTATACCTCTCTGCTTGGTCTTTTTGTTCAGCATGTATTGAAGTTATTAACAGCTGTCAGCCTGCTTTTCTCACTGGTACTAATATATACCTTGATAATGGCAAAAGATGATAAGCTGAGAGTAATTTGGAGGATTGGACTAGCTCTGCGCAAGTCTGTTAGCACCTGTACTACTGGCTTTTCCAGGATTAATTTTGCTGGTTTATAGGAATAAATATGGGTTCAAATTAGTACAAAACATGATTTTTGTGTGTGTGTGTAAACAGATCATAAATAGTCAATTAAATATTTTGAAAAGTCAGTACTTGTTACAGAGTGCCAAGTTGTTGCTTGCAATACCATTTGTTAATGAAGAACTGGAATGTCCGGGTTGGGAAACCATTATCTACTCTTAGAAAGCCATACATGTTTTGGCAAGACAATTAAAAACAAATGGTAAAATAATAACCAAAGACAAAAACATAAAATAATAATAATAAAGCCCTGAAAATCATGAGTTGTAGGAGTACAGGGAAAACCCCGTTTTTCTGTATGTCTTGTTAACATCACTTTTAACTGCCTCCCTTCTTCCTTCCTTCCATTTCCTCACTGGGCTTCCCCACAGGCCAGGGACTCCTCTGCATCAGCAGCGGCAGCTTGGTTTGAACACCCATTTCTTCTGAGCTGTGAACGTACCCCATATGTTCCTTCTAGTGGTTTGGGTTAGTGACTGAGGGGAAGAAGACTACTCTGAAGTATATTGGAGTTTTGGCATCAAAACCCAAAGGGATTTTGAGAAGTCTTCTAAAGTGGCTGGCCAAGACTTCCAAAAGTATTTTGGATGATTGACTCAGTGTACATGTGTTAAATGCTTCTGAAAATCAAGTTGCTTCAATACTCCTTCAAGTTGTAACTAGTGCAAAAAGTGCTTATCTCTCTGCATGTATTTTATCAAATGGGTTTTGGCGGCAGGGTTGGCTGGCTGCTTTTTGGACCTGATAAGTCATATGCCGTATTCAGGATTGCGGTGTCCCTTACAGCTTGCTGTCGTGTCCTGTCCT
>NW_010536901.1:0-14904 GCF_000687285.1 Phaethon lepturus | reverse complement strand
TTTTTTTTTTTCTTTCTTCCTTTGTTCCTTTCTGCCATAAAAGCTTTCTCTTTTCACCTTTCCTCATCTGGAGGACTCTTATGAACTACTTAGAGCCCACACTGAATAAATGGAACTAAATGTGTTGGAATAAACAACTATGAGAATGTGGGGCAGAGTAAAAAATACCATGGGTGAAAAATTAGTAGTTCTTTAGTTTTTGATGTAGTGCTAGTGGTAAATGTTAAAAAGTATTTCTTCTTTACTTTGAACAGCATCTTACAAAGTGTTTTGAGGCCACTTTCTAGGTTGCCTTTTTTTTTTCTTTAAGACATTTCTAGTCAAGTTGTGAAAACTACATTACTATGAGCATCAAAAAGCAGGAATAAGGAGATGCTCTGTTCCAGATAGCAACAGCTGTTACTGAATGCTGACAGTGGATTTTACTGAAAATATAATTATTAAAAGCAGAAATATCAGTTTCCATGTTGTTTTCAGAGCAGGTAAAGATACTGAATGCAATTACGTCTTTATTTTTTTCCTAAGCTGCTCTGTTTTATGCTGTGTGTAATTGGTATGCTGTTATATAGTTTTTCTTTGGTCCAAGTGTTGAAGCTGTGCTGAATTTCACACAGCATTTGCAGGGTTAAAACCAGGTGGAATCCCATTTTTCTACTAGAAACAAACACAGATCCCAGCCGTGTCTTTTTTTTCTTAACCTTTTCTTTTCCCTTTTAAAATATTTGTAATCAAGACTTTTTTTTTTTTTTTTGACAGTTGGAACTTCCTTGGGAAAAATGTGAACATGTCTTTGGGGCTTTATTTTTCTAATTTTCGAAATGTGGTTTTCTTTTCCGTTGTTTACTAGAAGCTTAAGATGATTGAAGTGTAGCAGAACTGAAATGAAAATAATATGTATATTTATGCCTGTTTGTATTATTTGTAGACTTTTATCGGGGCAGAAAGTCTGTTGTATAGGTCTCAGCTGATGTCTGCAGTGAACAAGTCTCTTTCTCATTACTGTACTGCCCCTTGAGAAAATAAGCATGTGTCCAGAAGCAGAAATTTTGGGGTATAAGTTGTACAAGCCTAGAAGGAATTGTATCTGAAAGTCATTTTCAGACTGAAGCTGTATTTGTAAGACATGGCCTTTCTACAATTTCAGCTGCATACCTGTAACTTTTTATTTGATGAGTCTCTGATTACAAAACAAAGTTCTTCAAATTGACTAAACTATTTTTTTAGTGCTTTACTTCTCTATACTAGAGAAACGAATGTTATCAAATAGGAGTAGGCACTCTTAAAGCTATCCATTTGTTATCTTCTTTATGAAGCTTGGATCAGGCTGATTCTGTATCGGTGGATGTTTTCAGAGTTATTAGAGGTAATGTGCCTGTCTCTGTCAAAAGGAGCTGCTGGAAAGATTTATTCAGAATGATGTTAATAAAGCTGAGGCAAACCATCTTGTGAATGATAATGGCTGGTGGAAATTTATCATGGCTAATTCATGACTCTGCATAGTCATAAATTCTCTGCTTATTGCTGACTTGTACTAAATCTTATTTGAAGGCTTATTTGGGGGCTCCACAGCAAGCATTAGCAATTAAAGTGAGAACTGTAAACTGAAATATGTAGACAAAAGAATTGAGGGTTTTGTTTGTTTGGGGGGGAGGTTTGAGAGGGAATAATACACTTCACAGTTCACGTGTCTTTAATTTTTCTCCTTCATCTGAGGAATGAGGTCACAACTCACGTTTCAGAATTTTCCAATTATGGTTTTATTAAGCTATCAGTCCTTGCGAGTAAGTGTAAGAATGCATGGAATTGAGTGTATTTTTAAAGTTTCTAAAAGCAAATGAATTGATATAGTGCTGTTTTGTCAGCTTCACTTCATTTTTTTTGTTGATTTAATCATTTTTTTGATCAAAACACTAGTTAACATTTTTTACTTCTCAATTTTGTCTGTCTGTCTCTCTGTGGATATTTCCAAAAGTGAGTGGATTTGAATAGGCAGAGATGCAATGCCATGATGCAAAAGATTAAAACATAGTTATGAAGATAATGCCCTTCACTTTTCCTAACATAGTGTCTGTGTGAAGTTATGGCATAGCTATGCCAGTTTTCAAGTGTTGGGCAAAGTATCAAAGTTCTTGTGTCTGGAGAGAAATGAGCCCTTTAAATTTGTCACTGAAGTGTAAGTCATCAAAACACTGGTTAGTTTTATCTATGCACCACATTTACTGAATCTGGCAACACTTGAGTACTGGTTCTCTCATTTAACTTCAAAACTGATTGCTCTTATCGTATTCTTTCTTGTTTTTGCTATTTTGCTGATTATATTAGCTCTAATTAGCAGTGTTGTGAAGTGGAATTTATTTGGTCTGAAAGCCAGGAACTCCTATGTTCCTGGCTCTGCCGTATTTCACCTTGTGGTCTTTACAGTAGGAGCTGGCTGACAAGTCAGTTAATCTACACAAGAGATGTTTTTTTCTCCAATTTTCCAGGAAAAATTTAATGGTAGATACTTTAATGAGGTCTGGTTTTACCAAGACCTCATTAATTTTACAGAATTATCACAGTGCACTTCAGAGAAGTGTTATGTTTAATCTAGATGTCAATTCATTATTTTGAATTATTATTTTTCTTTGTCTGAGTTTGTTTAGCTGGTGACGGTACTGAGTCTCCAGGTAGAAGTATATTAATAAGGTTCTATTATTTATCCTTGATCTTGATATTAAACACAATGCTTCTAACAGTCTAGTTTGCAAAAAGTTCAACGTCAGTGTTTGGAATGAGACTCCCAGACTCCTAGAGAGGGGAATGATTTGGAGCTGGGAGGGAATAGCGCAATCACAGAAAAGTAGACTCGTCAAGGGCCATGGTGTAGCCCATCCCCTTACTCCAAGGCAGCGTTGGCTGTATTTGTGTTAACTTCTAAGACCCATTGGACATACGTGTGCCGAAAGTCTCCCTCAGTAAATTGATATATGTCTCTTCGTGTTGATGGTTATATCCCTATATATTCTTGTGCTTTATTAGTCTTCCCGTTGAATTTTTTTCTTCATGTCTGACCTGAATATTTCTTCCTAAAAATAGTACATTTTGTCCTACCTACCATGCACATACCCCCCCCACCATTGTTTCCTTTTATTTGCAACACCCTTCTTTCTAAACCTGATGACTGCTGTCACGTTTTTTCTTGGACTTCTTTTATTTTTGCCTAAAAAAGAAAAAAACCCCCGCTGCTGTCACGTTTTTTCTTGGACTTCTTTTATTTTTACCTAAAAAAGAAAAAAAAACCCAACCTCCCCAACCAATGACCCACCAAAAAATGCCTTGGTTCTTCTAATGTTTGCTCCTTCTAACGTTTTGTAAGCTTCTTGCCATTCTTTATGCAGTCAGTGGATTTTCATCAACGGATGCATTTCTGTCTTGGAGAATGTTGTGTAAAATTAGGCAGTCTGTCTAAAATTAGGCCCTTCAGGTGCTGAGGTCAGCTTCTACCGTTTGTTTATATAACATGAATTATTGCCTTCATTGTACTAAAGAAGATAGTAGGCTCTGGAAGCAAGGAGAAAGGGTGGAAAGGAGAAAAAAATGGGAATTGTGCAACTATGGAGTTTTCAGAATGGGCTAAATTGGGACTTGGGCTGAGTTATTTTTAGTGTCAGTGCTTGTGACTAAGTGACTATGAACGCACGTGTATATGCTCTTGAATCTGTCTGCTGTTTGTTCTGGTTTAGCTAAGTCTCTGTTAAAAGTTGTATTTTTCTTTCTTGCAGGAGTGCATATTGCATTAAATGAGGTGAAAAAACAGAGGGGTTTATGGTTGTTCCTTACAGTGCCTATGGGGATCTTCTCGATGGCCTTTATCTTCCATATTATAGTAAATTACTATTTTTAGTATTATAGTAAATGCTGGAAGTGGCAGGTCAAAAAAAGTAACAGTCAAGAATAAGCAAAACCCAGAGCAAAGATGCGTTAGTACTGGCCAGCAGACGATGGTAACTAACAGCGTTTTCCCACCACCAACATATCACTAGTAGGAGAGGAGGTTACTTCGTGTTATCCCGTGGTAGCCACCAACGTTATTCAGGTGCAAGTGCTGTAAAACCAAATCTGTACTCTCTCTACCTCGTGTCAGAGGCAGCAGTGGAAGTTTGTGGAGCCTGGCAGGCTCTGGGGTGGTGCTGTGATTTCACGAATACGATCATGAGGGCACTGGAGCTCTGCGAGATTGCACAGAGCTGGGCCCTGAGCAGAAGGGTCCGCGGAGAAGTGAAATAGTTTTGTTACAGCTTCTTTACAGCTTTTTCTTAGTCTAATAAAATGAGTTCACAAAGGCTTTCAAAGGTTACCTTACTGGGGAGACCTAGCGAGACCTGGAGCTTGGCAAACTGTTGTCTTTTGAGCGTGAAACGAAAGAAAACAAACCCCAAAACCCCCTTGCTGTTTCCAGACGCTGCCCTGAGGTTTCTGCTTATCATATGAGAGAGTTAACTACTGCTGAAAACTTTATTTTGTTTAGTTGTTTTCAACTGAGTAACTGAACTGTTCTAAAAGGAACAACTGAAACTGTTAAGAGTAGTTATGTGCTGTGTTAGATGTGCAGGACCATTTGGGGATTCTTACTAGGAAGGTTTCAGGGTAGTGGAGCATCTTTTCTAATAGAATGTTATACTGTTTGCTTCCTTCCCCTTTCTTGTTCGGAATAAAAATGTTTTCACAAATAACACTGAGCTAGAATAACCAAAAAAAGGATATGAAAATGACCCCGTTGTCAACTAATTGAAGAAGAATGGGTTTGTAGAGCAAAAGTACACAGGAACCAGTTTCTCTGTTCGTGTCAACACAAGTGAGCTGTTGTTTTATCAATGGACAGAAGACAGATGAACTTTTTGTTCCACAGATTTTATTTATTTATTTAAGATACTGAGGCAAGTGTTCTGAAGGGCTACTTAATGCTAATATGGTCAGTAAAGTTGACCCATGATTTATTTTACAAATTTTTTTTAACTTTCTTTCCATTTTAGTCTTTACCAGTTGGCATAATGTGGCTTGCTATTATTTGTTTTTAATTATCTTCCACTCAGGGGAAAGGAGAGGAAAGCAGAGAGATATTACAGCATATTTTGGGGGGACTCGCTATACAGCGGCAGTGAAGGACACCGAGTTAAAAGGTGTAGTGCTGGCTGAGAGTCAGAGAGCCAGTCCCAAGTTCTGCTCCTGCTTCCCAGTTTGGGCAATGTGAGGATGCTGCGCAGGGAGGTCAGATGGGAAGGTGTCCATAGGGGGAAGCTTTGGGGCTGCTCCACCACAATTTCTGCTAAATTAGGTGTGGCATCGAGAAAGGATTCAAAGAACAGCACCTGTGCAGCCTAAATTATTGCAAGATGGTATTTTATGTGTTTCTCAAAAATCATTGTGTGCTTCTAATAGAGCTCCGTTTGTAAGCCCTGACTGAAGCTTTATTTTAGAAGATAAATTGGTTTTTCTCAGAACTGTATCTGTTTTGCTGTTTGTTGCTGATGTTGTAAAATGATTCTCTATTGGTAGGGCATGGTAAAGAAACTCTGTACGTTAAATGTTGTCTTGATTGCATTGATGACTGAATTGTTAGTCCTCAAATGCCTGAACTAGCAGCCCCACCTTCTGATGAAGTTTTAAGTGATAGTACATTTACCTCTACTTGTGATGTGGGAAGAAGTTAGCATGATGATCCAAGAGAAGAGATGCTAATATTCCTCAAGCCAATACCCATTAAGTTGGAAAAGTTGCAAACTGCCACAAAAGTATCTAAAATCTCTAGTATGCTACAAGCTAAATTCCACATAAGATGGGCTTTCTTTAATCCTCTTTCCTCTGTGATGGTTGCGTGTCTTTAAAGCAACAACAAAGAATGAGTGTAAACCTTTTCCTGAGAGTCTCTTAAGACTGCAGATATTGTTCCTTGCCGGAGATTTATGAACTCTTTCAGGGTTTACAGCCAAATCCTTGGCTCCTGGCTGCATTAGGTTACTTGGACAGTGCAACACCAACAGAAAACTTCCCAAAAGGGGCAGCTGGAGACCTTCTGCCGGGGTGGTGGTGGCGTTGGAACGTGTCACGCTTCTGCCAAGCATCGTCAGCACAACGGCCTCCCAGCACCCGCCGCATGCCGCTGTACACCGAAACAGCCTCAGGTGCCACCAAGGCTGAACAGGAGGCAGAGAAGTTCAGAAACGTTTTTGGCCGCTGTCCTATAGATGTGTAGATCTGGATTTAAACTATTGTGTGAACATGTATTTGGCATATGATGCTAAGCATACGAGTATTTATTACACTTTGCTCTCTGTCTTAGAAATGTGTTAAAAATGCATGGAAGTGCATGAACTGCTTTCATGTTCCAAGATATACATGCACATGAATGCAGTGTGGAGATTTATTGATTTTAAAATAAAGCAAGGTGATTGCCTGGGCAATTTTAATTATTTTAACTCTGAAAAGCGAGGATTATGAACTGTTAGAATATCAACAAAGTGCAGTTCTAATTTTAATACCCCCCTAATCCTATATTTGAATGTATGTTTAATATACCCTTGAATTAATAGGTTTTGGTATGATCAGGACTTAATGTAGCATATGGTATAGTTACTGATTTCAGCCTATTTGCCTTCAAACTTCTTTCTTCTGCAAAGGTGATTATAAAAAAAACAGTTTCCAAACATCCGGCATTAAAAGAAAACAGAAGCATTGATGTTTCGGCTCAAAGACTTTGGGGATACATAATGTTCAACTGTACATTTTGCTAAACATGCAGGTAGATATTTGTCTACCTTTTAATGGTAGCAATTCAGATTAAAGCATAATAGTGAATCTGTTCTTGGCAACTACGAGAACAGTGTTGGGCAGTTTAGAGCCACAAGCATGCACGTGTCTATTTACATTGCTCATAGGTGCAAAAGCTGCATGTGGAATTACCGCTGCAGAATTTGCTACTGCAATTTCATTTTTTTTTCAGTTTTCTATAATAAAAATGGACTGACTTGATAAGAATTCCAGTATTATAAGTTTAATACTTTGTTTATAATTAAGGAGACAGAATTCATTACCATGAGGAGGAGTTTGAAAACAATCAGTGTCAAAAAGGGCATGCTGAAAGGATACAATTATTTTTACTATGTCATGTCATCAGGCTGTGGTATTTACAGGCAAAATAGCCTAACAAAAATTTAATACACCCCTCTCGCTAGCCATATTTTCTATTTCTTATTCCTACATTTGTTTGATGTTCCTATATTTGGATTCTTTCCCCACTTTCTGATATTTAGCATGGCCCCAGAGGGACTCAAACACATTGAAGCCCAGAAACTCAGGTGCTCTCCCAGTTTAGTATTTCTTCTGGCAACTAATATAGCTACTGCCTGTTTTTCAGTTTCAAGTCTTAAGGCTGAGGAGGAAAAGGGAAGCTGGTATGTGTTGTGGTGGCAGTTCAGATTATGCTTTCTGCAGCGCTGGGGTTCTTGGTTCTTCATGGAAGTAGGTGTTTGCATGTGCTGTAGGGGAGACGTGATGCCTGGCTGCTTTACACATTTCCAGTTTTGGAGACCACATGCCATCTCTGCTATGGTGGCAAAATTTAACACTTTTTTTGCAGTACAGATTTTTGTCTCATTTTGAGACCGTTGCAGTGAGGTGAATAATGGCTTCAGTTCGGATCTATTTGTGAGCTCCACGTGCTGAGATGGTCCCAAGGTGAAGTAGGAGGGTCTCCTGCTGAGAACGGACTCCTTGGAGAGCACAGAGAGGCTTTGTTTACAAATTCTCTTTTCCAGCAAACAAAGCAAGCTTGTGTAACAAATGCTTGGCAAACAGGATGGACCCAGAATTAGAATGCTTATTTCATGAATGAAAATTTACTATGAAAATAAACATTTTTAGGGACAACAGAAGAAAGTTCTTTTAAAGTACACTTCTTCTGATGGTCCAGAATTTTTGTACAGATACTTGTTGATACTGTGTACAGATAGCCGTTGCTTTACTTACTGTTAAGGTTTAAGTTGGAATACTGTGGTAAAGCAAGCCTTTTTATTATTTATTCATTTTTTAATCTGCAAATGTAGGGGAGACAAGTAGGTTTAGATTTTTTGGCAGAGGTGTGTTACTCTATTCTGAAAATATTAATTATATACGCTTAAACACGGAGATTTATCATTGCCTTATTTTCTCCTTCAGATTTCTAGTCTGAATAACACCTTTTTGTGTGTGTTAAGGATGTGTTAACTTGAATTCCACAATATTATTTAGTCAAGATCCCGCAGAAATTAAGTTTTTACTAATAAGCTTTCCTGTGCTGTTTTCTCCACTTTGTTCTACAACTTTACTGTTTTCTACTATCCCAAGATTACTGTTAAGGCCTGTTTGCATATGTGTACTGCCGTTGTTGAAGTTGTTTCTTCAATACTGAATTGTGTATATTTTAATGTTGAATGACTAAAGGTAAATTATTTGGCTTTTACTACATTTTTTTATTGTCGAACTTGAAAAAACGTGTCAAGTATACCATATATCGGTAGGAAGCCTTAACATTAAAAATCTTATACTGTTCTGAATTACCGATTCAGAATATTATTTATTGTTCTTGGATGTATTAAAGCAAATAGTAATGAAAAAAGCTGGAGTGGCAATTTCTAAAGTGACCTTGTTTTTCAGCATGATTTGGTTGCATAAACATAAATGCTTTTGAAAATCCCACATAATATATCATAATCTAAAGCCAACATCTCTCATCTGAATTCTTAATTAGGAATATATTTCAACTTGTGAATATCAGTGTTTCACAATTTGAAAAGCTGTCAGTTAGGCTAGTATTTATTATGTCTTCAAATACTCCACAGACTGAGTCAACAGCTGGGCCTTAAGGTGAAGTATGAAATTATTTACTCAGTGTAAGGCTACCATCAGCCCAGACTTCCCTGTGTAGCTCTTATTTTCTTGCCCTCAGAGTCTTGTCTGGATAGATTTTTGGCAAGATCTATGTGTTTCTGGGTGAGTTTTTGGAAACCCCATTAGAGGCAGAAGCAGGACTTTGGGAATGTCTTGTTCAGAGGTAGTATTCCCAGCGGCGGTGTGATGGGTAATGTGGAGATAGACCTGACCTGTAAGGCTGAGCAGAAGGAGCACTGAGTAGCAAGTGCTAGCCTGTGCTCTGAGCAGCTTGGTGGGGCTCATGGGTGGTTGAGTGGGATGGAGGGTTGAGTTTTGGAGCTGGGAGAAGAGAAGCTTTGAAGCTCCAGAGAAAACTCAGTGAGGATAGTTGTTGGAGAGACACTAGGAAGGATGGGGAAAACTTGGACACTAATGAGCACTGGCACTTGCTGGGGAAAATGGCACAAGGTCTTGGAGGTAACACAGCACACAGCAGCTGTAATGGGGAGTTTGATTTGGAGATAGACATATAGGCAAAAAATGGTCAAAAGGGTTAAAAATACAAAGAATTTCATGGACAGGAGGAAACACAGGTTTCTGTGCGCCCCATCGGTTTTATCCAGAAGCCAAGGATCTGCAGTTGGGTTAAGATGCAAGAGCAGTGCATGTGTTACGCATGTATAAAGAGAGTAGATTGGAGACTTTGTAAATACTTGAAAAGCAAATACTGTATCTTGCTGTAGAATATACCTGCTTTTGTCTTGCATTGTCCTTTAGAATTATTCAGGGTCTTTGTTGCTTTAAAAGATGAGGAATAAGCAGATCTGAGTTGGATTCATATGAGTAAGGGTAGCAGGTTTAGCCCCTGTTTCTTTTTAATCATCACAAAGGATTAAAAAGTTAATTTGCATTGGCTTACTTTTTGGTACATTTTAATCATGGTCAATGTTTTTTCAAAATAAAAATATGCACGCTGCTCGCACACCCATTCCTGTTGTGCTGGTTGTTTAGTTCTGGTGAATGTTCATTTTCTGGTTCCCTGTACAGTTGTACAGAAAAATATTTAAAACATGCTCACTTTCATTTAAATTCTATCAATTTAATTTTGTGTTTGGATATTTTTTTTCTATTAAATAAACATGGTCTGTAGTGTTTTCATTTTGACAGCAATATAGTAGAAGCCTCTCTGACAGGGCATTAATTTAGCTTTCCTGTGGAGTATGTCTGTAAGCTGCTTAGATGAATGCTGCTCTTTTAGATATGACTCCAGCTAGTGAGGTATTAATGAATGTTTAAAGTTATTTGATATCAGTGTGACAATTTTGTGTACGTAAGTATAAAGCATGAGTATGATACATTAGGCTGTGCATATTTTAACTGGGATTATTTCACTTTATGTTAAATATAAGAAAATAAACTTTAATGCTTAATTTCATACACTTAATTTAATGAACTAAAAAAATATTGTCAGCTTATGGCAACTCTTCAAGAGAAAGATACGGGATCCACGTGATTGAAACGCTCCTTTTTTTTGTCTTCTCACAGCTGCCAAAATAAACTCCTTTTGAGATAGACCTAAGTCAACATAGTTGGTGTGTCTCTAATGAAGCATTCCTCTTGAGGCCCCTACTTGGGTTTTATCTTTTTGTCATAGTTTTTTTTAATCTTTCCAAGTTTAATGCTAGGATCTCCTTAAGAATTTCTGCAGCACATTTAAAGTAAACAAGCTCCATTTCAGTTCTCATACAGTTTTTATTCCCCAAGACCTTTGTTTTTTGAAGTAAAAAGACAATGTGTATTACGTTTTTTCCTGTAATATACTTGATATTTTTTAAGCTGTTGAAACAGTTGACTAAAATTCAGGGAAGCTAATATTCATCAAATATACAAGCTTATGTCTTCTTTCTTACTGTTTTCCACTCAAGCTTTCTCAAACTGTTGCTACTTTTTTTAGGATTCTTGAGTAGCTTCTCTATGGCCAAGACAGATACTAGCTTCCAGCTTGAGAAGTATGTCTGTATAGTACCTTCTTTAATTAGCTTCTTCCCAAATGGATGTTTAATAGCAATTTTCAGTAAATCTTAACTGGTTTAATGTATTTTATGTAAAAAACCAGAAAATAATGTTTTTTTCCTAGAATATTTTTTAACATATGGCTGTTTTAAATTTATAGGGAATCTCAGTCTGTAAATGTGTACAACTGCACCTTGAATTAGTAATTCTTTAGAATTTCAGTCTTCTGTTGATGTCACTGTTCTGCCAGTTCAGTATCGCTGATACTAAATAGTAGTAAATGAGAGAGATAAAATGGCAATATTTGAAACTATGCAGTGTTTTAATATTCTCAGTGGTGGTCTCTGGCATTCCAGACAGGAATGTACAGTAGGGTTTTCCTGTAAGTACTATTCCATATCAGCATCTCTCATTTTTGTATGCCAAACACAAAGTTTATGTCACAACATTGAAAGCTAAACTTAGTTTCAATAGTCTGTTTTAACAAAATACCATTGCGTACGGTACAGATTAGCAGATATAAGCAAAAAAAAGTAGCTTTGTGAACTTAAAAAATGCAAAATAGATGCATCAGTAGTTCGATGTTGTAAAAGCACATGCTTAAAAAGTTACCCTAATTTTATATAAGCTTTTTTGAGTAGCTACATACTTGTAATTTCTCTCTGTTTCTCAGTTTCAAGAGTTGTATTCATACTTGTCTGTCATTTGGATATTATTATTTCAGTTTTGGATAAACAGCCAGCCAGCTTAGAGCAGTTCAGAATCCACATACTTGCTGTTTCTGTCATCGAAAGTCTGGAACCAGGGTACAATAGCTGTTGTAGGCTAAATAATGCTGCTTATTGGTCTTCAAGGGACCATTTGATAGGACAAGAGGAAATGGCCTCAAGTTGCGCCAGGGGAGGTTTAGATTGGATATTAGGAAAAATGTCTTCACTGAGAGAGTGGTCAGGCATTGGACCAGGCTGCCCAGGGAGGTGGTGGAGTCATCATCACTGGAAGTGTTCAAAAAACATGTGGATGTAGCACTTCAGGACATGATTTAGTGGGCATGGTGGTGTTGGGTTGGTGGGTGGACTTGAAGATCTTAGAGGTCTTTTCCAACCTTAATGATTCTGTGATTCAGTTTGTAATGTTTTGTACTGTTGTCTCTACAGTGTGAAACACCACATACATGGCAAGTTCAGCCTAGCAGCATTTGCTGTTTAGATCAAGCCTACTGAAATCTAAGAGCAGTAAATGTAGACCTTGTTTGTGTGTATGTATCTATCCATCTATCTATCTTAGAAGAAACAATGAGTGAGAACAGGTATGGAGTGGGAATAGGCACACATGTTTAATTTCTGTCCAAGTTCAGAAATGTTACTGTTCTAGACACCCATTGGCTTGAATAAATCTCAAAATGCAAAGAATACGAACATAAAAGGCTAGTAACCACCCCCCTGCAAAAGCTATCATTATCTTTTCATGAGTATTCATTTAAATTTGTGTTTGTGTATCTAGTCATCAAGGAGATGCTAAAAAGTGTAGTTTTTACAATGCAATTCCTGAACATACAGATCTCTTTTTTTTCCTTTTTTTGTGCAAGCCTAATCACTGCCTTTACTTCAGAGGTAATGGCCTTAATATAGTGGCTTCAGATACATGGCTATGTTGCTTAGAACAAGCAATGGAAACCTCTCACTGGTCTTTATAAATAAAAAAGAACAAACTCTTGGCAAGAAGTCTTGGAGTAGAGAGCAACGCTTGAAAGTGGTTGACAAAGTACGCCCAGAGCTGTGCGTTATCTTTAGCTCTGGACAGTTGCATCCCGAGCTGATAAAAGAGAGGCGATAAGCGCCCGCCATGCACACAGCACTTCCACAGCGGCCTCCATGACAGTCAAACAAAAGTCTCTTGAGTGTACTAATTACTTTTAAACTTGAAACCAGAATTATCTCCTTGATTAATACGGTAGTGTTACAGAGGATAATGGGATCTGTTTGAGCACGGTCATGGATACACGTTATCTAAAGCAGCACTTTTGTTGGCTTCTTGGATCTTGCTGTTGGCATGTTTGTGTATTAATGTGCGGCAGCTCATAGCTTGGATCTTGTGACATAAACCCCCACAGCCTCCCTTAGCTTGTTATACTCACTGAGTGGAGGGAAAGATAATATTGGCATATAAAAGGAGGAAGAAGAGCTGGACAGAGTTTGAGACTAAAGGGGAAAGGCAAAAAAACCTATCCCAAATTTTGCCCTTTTTCCTCAGTGGAAAGCAATTTTGTCTCTCGCAGTCCATGAGCCTTTTCAGACACCTTTTGGCCATTTTCCAGTATCAAAAGCAAGCTAGAAAGTTTTAAATATTTCAGATTATTTTTATGAAAGAGGACAAGGTGAAGGCAGCTATTTAGAGTGTACAATGAGTTATGAAGATGGCAGAATCCAAACAATTCAGCAATAGCATGGGATCCCTAGCAATAGCATGGGTTGGAAAAACAAAGAAATGATAATACTTTCTGAAAATATTTTGAGGTGGGGGGGGCAGAAGTATTTCTTTGTAAGTGCTTCTGTGCAAACCACCATAAGCAAATAAAGTGCTGAGATTTACCTTAAATCTGAATGAAATGTAAGGTAAATTTAATTTCATTCCATTTTTGTGGAGTGTGTAGACAGTTAATGGCCAAATAATGGCATGATGGTTGTAGGACATTGAGCATGAGTCTTGGCTGTCTTCCTTTTTGTCTTTTACTCATTATCGCAATCTGTTTCATACTTACCTGAGGTATTTTATTACCTGAGGAACACTATTAAAACTTTCTGAAACACTAAAATTTCTTTATATTGAGTGAAGAACAGCTAAGTAGGAATATGCAGTCAAAATTTATAAGAAACTATTTGTTTCTTACTAGTTGTAAGACACGTAGAAAGTAAGTGCCATCATTATTTTTTCCTTGGAAACAGTTTATCATTAGTTATTTCTGTTAATACTTTACATTGCATTGAGGGATAAACAGAAAATAGTTGACAGTTGACAAGTGATGCTGTTGCTCTGGTCTAAATATTGTTGGGGCTCTTTTTAAAAGAAAATAGCAAAAAACTAACGTCACAAAAGATGACCTGGTCTAAGTAACTATTGGTACTCTTGTATTTGAAACAGAACTTGAAATATTTGCACTTCACTTACAGAAAAATGAAACAATATAGGAGGAGGTGAGCATTTGCTCTGAGTGTCTATGTTTGAGAGACGTTGGGAAGCAAGTTACAGCTTGCTGGCTGGCCTGTAAAATTCCCATTACACAGGTTTTGTGCCTGTGATAATCTGACTAAAAGAATGAGAATCAGCACAGCTTTTTGAAGAGGAAGGACTTGTACTTCATATACTTCTCTAAAATAGTTCGAGTTTTATGAGCTACAAAATGAATTTTGGTTATTATTCATAACGTCTTTTAAGGATTACAGGGCATTATGTGGTGCATTAAGGTGGCCAAGCTGCCAAGAATAGAGCTCTGCGGTCCTAAAAATGTTGATTGCATAATTAATTCAAAGTTTGCAGTTTAGATAAAATCAGCTTGTTTGATACTGGCACCAGAGTACCAGGCAGGCTGTTTGCACGTGCAGCTGTGGACCCCATGGTTAAATCCAAATTGTTGTTACTTATTCATTGAATTGCCCACAAGCTATACATCGGCCGATTTAACTTCTTTTTGGTATATACTTTCTTGTGTGCTGAATAGTTTTTGATTATAAATCTGAAGTCTCCAACCATCTGTCATTGGGACAAATCGAGCAGCTTTATTTATCATATCTATTAATCTTAGGGGTTTTTTTCCTTGTTGTTTAAAAAGACCAACAAAAGTTGTGACGCTGAGGCAGGAGTGAATTTGTGGAGGTTGTTTTGGCGGTTGGGTTGGTTTTGTTCTTTTTTCCTTAAGTCTTTCAGGCCTTCCACAGACGGATCCCGCGTGAGCGAGTGCTGACGATTGGAAGCGCAAACGGCTTCGGATGTTCAGCTCTGCGTCCC